>NC_056728.1:1828185719-1828216024 GCF_019279795.1 Protopterus annectens | reverse complement strand
GGGTGGCAAAGGTAACCTGTGAATCGCCTCTATGGTCCAGTTGTGGTTTATGTGAGTCATGTGTCAATGTCACAGCTGCCACATGTATGCAGTCAGCCATCACCCTTGGCCAGGAACATACAACACATATGTGGGATGCCGCCACACAGCCAATCTGGGGACTGGGCTCTCTGAACCCAGTAATGCCATACCCTGTCAGGTGGCATGTCATATATACTACATCCTGGACAAACGTCAACCCCAATCCCTGCTGCTACTATTGATAATACCCCTGAAGATGTTCCTGATAGTTTTGACCAATTCTTTACTGAGACATTTCAGGCCCTAGCTAGCCATCTACCTCCTAGCTCCCCTGGTCCTGAAAGTAGCACCCCTAGAAACCTACTTGCGTTCAGCTGCCAATCAGTTGCAACTTCACTTCTCCGTACCTTGATGGAAACAGTGAAACCCACTACACTTTCTGCTGATCAACTCTCTGCCGAGTACCTATCAAAATCAGGTGATGCTATTGCTTACCTCGTTCCAAAGGTAATCAAACGAACCATGGCAGAAATTAAATTTACCACCATCTAGAAAATGTCATATGTAATCCCACTTCACAAAGGAGGCAGCTCTACTGAATTCTCCAATTATAGGCCAATAGCTATACTCTCTCCACTTGCAAAGATTATGGAAACTTTAGTCATAGACAATTCATGCACCACCTAATCCAAAATCCCCTTATGGCAGACACTCAGCATGGCTTCCGTCCTCATCACAGCACTACTTCAGGCCTCCTAGCCTTTACTAACATCATAAACCATACTTGCAACACTAATTATATATCCTCAGCCCTCTTTTTGGATCTTTCCAAGGCATACGATATGGTTGATCACCAACTTGTAATCCACGCCCTGCAAACATTCTGTCTAGATACTGGAGCCTTCCAATGGTTTCAATCCTACCTGCATGGTCGACAGCAGGCTGGCCTCTGGCAGAACTAACTCTCTAACCTTCTACCTAACACCCTCAGAGTACCACAAGGCTCTATACTAGGGCCCTTGCTGTTCTCCATCTTCATTAACGACCTTTATACTGTCATCCCAAAAGTCAGCTGTATCCAATATGCTGAAGACTCTACTCTGATCTGCTCAGTCACATCTCCAGTAGAGTTATGGTCAGCTACCCAGACCACCTTTAATACAATAGAAAACTGGCTTTCTGAACATTGTCTGATCCTAAATTCCAAATAAACTAAACTGCTGTTGTTTCACCAATACGTAGGTCTACTGCTTTCACCGTTACCATAACATCAACTGATGGCACAATAATCTCCACTGACCCATCTACTAAACTATTAGGTGTCATCATAGACAATAATCTCAAATGTGACCTACATGTTAACCAAATTATCAAAGCCATCAATAGAAAACTAGGGTCACTTTACAGAACTAAAGCCTTCCTAGCCCCTCCAGCTAAAGGTGCCATAGCTCGCTCACACCTTTTTCAACTCTTCTGTATGCATCCCCTCTACTCACGAATATGAACAAGACTGTCCTTAACAAACACTCAATTTGCTACAACCACATTGCCAGGTTTGCCACTGGGCTGCCTTTTAGGACACATCATTGCATCAATCTAAATCAGCTTGGTTGGCTTGCAATACCCAGCCTAATACAGTATAACCAACTGATTATGGCCTATAAAATCCTCTATAATCCAGACAATACTCCTGCACTTCAAATATTATCACCCCCTATAACAATCCTAGACCGCTTCAATCCTCTAACAAATTACTAATTCAGACTAGCAGATTTAATAACACAGCCGGTGATTCTCTATTTGCAAACTCTGTAAGTAGATCCTGGAACTCACTTCCAGCTGATATTACCCTACTGTCCACCTTAGGTCAATTTAACACTAGACTCAAACAACATTTGTCATTTAACTGGCTATGTCAATGTATCAAGCCTGGCTAACTCGAATGTGTAAAATCTGTGAACCACTTTACTGTGTAATTTAATTTAATCCTGACTTGTGCTCAGGACTAACATTAACCTGTGGAACATGTTTAACTTGCTTACTTATGTAATCTCTGTAAATAATCTGTTTGTAATATGTAATGCTGGTATTATGTAGTGCTGTATCTGCTACCCTCGTAGCTTGTCTCCCCGGGCCTCTCCTGGAAATGGACATGCATCCAGTCGGACTATCCTGGTCAACAAATGTAGGATAAATAAATATATAAATAAAATATATTACAGTGACTACAATACAAGTCAGACATTGACATGCACTGCCAGCATGCTGAACACACTGGGGCATACGTGGGGACTCAGAATAGCAGGCTGCCTGAGCATCACACACCTCCGCAGCTGGCACACAGGCATATGTTCTGTCGGAACAGAGCACATGCCACACATGGCACACACATCCCCTGTGCCACACACTCACAGCCTGTAGGGCTACACAACACACCTGCTACAGATGTGTCAGTTACCTGTCTTGTGTGCTGCACTGGTGTCCCGCTCAACAGGCTGTATCTGGTGAAGGTCACAGTGATATGCCTCAGGGACACTATGGTCCACCAATGAACACATGCATACAGGTCATTCAGAGGCATGGACACATATGACTCACTCATTGACCATGCCAGTATGGCTACCTGAGACATACCTCCCTGGACTACATGATAGGGAACATAGAATGGATCTCTCAGCATGTGGCACAGGCCAGTATGAGCCTGATGTTGGTTGCCAACATACCCTCACCAGGTATGCTACCACTACATGTGAGAAGGGTGTTGTATGTCTACATTATGCTCAGTCTCCACTGTCATTCATAGGGTATCCGCTGGCTGTCAACATGTGCTTACATGCTAGGGAAGCCACAATGATGTGCAAGGGTCATTTTGCACATGACACCCATGGCCCGATGTATAATGGCAAAGCTCCTTGGTACACACATACTGCCTTATGCTGCAGGACATGGTTTACATAGCCACCTCCATGGGTATCACACAGGTTAGGACACTAACAGTGCTGCTACACAACAACAGCAGTGTACACCGAAAGATGCATGCAACAGACACTGTCCTCAGAATGGTGAACTGCAATGTCTGTGCAGTACCAGATTTATGATTCATGGCTCACAGGTGTTACCCATCACTGACAGGTTATGCCCCATACCATGCCTGTCTTCCCCTACACATGTAACAGACATGGATAGGGGGGTGGTATCCCAAGGTACCACAGATACACACACCTCCAGGTTGTTGGCACAGCACAAAGCATCAGGGCCTAATCATGTGCAGCTAACAGTGTGTCGGACTGCCATCTGGTTCATAGCCTGGCACACACAACCCCCCCATACACAGGAAGACCACCTATCCTCCATAACAACACTGGCAATATGACAGTCTCAAGAACTGTGTTTATATGGCTGGACTGCATCCAGCCAAATATTGTGCATGAGCATTACTGAAGCTACAACACACTAGTTGAAGGGTTCACAGCATGTGGTCACTGAATTGCAGTGGAATGACATGTTACCACTACCACAACAGGTGGGAACATGCAGCACCTGTACATCGACTACATGTACACTATATGGCCCAGACCAGATGTGTATCCCCTGCTGTAGGTATTTCACCATATACACCCACACTGTATAGAGACATACCGTATGGACCCTGCACAGTAAGACACAGTCATATTGGTATACATTGCAAATACCATTTATCCACTCGAGGCATGTGTCAGACATGGTAACTACTGCAGGTCACAGGTATTTATGTCTATGTGTCACACACATACATCATGTGTGCAATGCCATTGCTGGTTTAGGTAATGGCATGCATTGTTATGTACAAAGACCCACACAAGGTCATACTGTGTGACACAACCACACGTGGCAGTTGTGGGTTACCAAAACATACCTATCTGTACTCTGACAATGGTAATAGACACAGTAGCAGAGCGCACTATTGGCATTACTAGCCAACTAGCCCTGTTTGGCTGTGCTGATAGTGTGGTGACATCCCCTGTGTTTACTGGGGGAGTATGCAGCATCTGTTGTATTGTAGCATTTGCCAAAAGGATCTGTTCTCTCACACTTGCATTTACACACACCCTACTACCCCCACACACACGCACGCAGAGTTGCAGGATTCATTCCCCTACCTAAGTCATGAAACGTAAGAGAGACGCATTAGCAAAGCGCACTATTCGGTTCACTAGTTAGTTTCTTTTCTTTGGCTTTACTTATAGGGTGCTGACAACATCAGTATTTTGAAAGGGTAATGTGCATCAGGTAGTGTGATCTCCTGATTGCCAAAACTAGCATGTTTTTTATATGGAAATGCACACACACAAACTCCCCCATCCAGACACACACATATGCCTTGTACAGGTTTCAAACTCCTACCTAACTACATTACGATACTTGGGGGAGACGCATTAGCAGAGTGCGCTATTCACATTACTTTGAGGCTTCTCTTCTCCTGCTGTACTTATAGGGTGCTGACATCATCTGTGTTTAGAAAGGGGAGTGTGCATCCTGTAGTGTGTTCTCCCAGTTGCCAAAAGGGACATTTCCCTCACACAAAATTGCACACTCACTAACCCCCCTCATCAAAACGCACACACTTGCCATTTGCAGGATTCAAGCCACTACCTAACTATGTTATGACACTCAAGACAGACGCATTAGCGGAGCACGCTATTCGCATTACTAGAAGGCTTCTCTTCTCCTGCTGTACTTATAGGGTGCTGACATCATCTGTGTTTAGAAAGTGGAGTGTGCATCCTGTAGTGTGTTCTCCCAGTTGCCAAAAGGGACATTTCTCTCATCCAAACACACACCCTTGCCATTTCCAGGATTCAAACCACTACCTGACTATGTTATGACACTCAAGACGGACGCATTAGCGGAGCACGCTATTTGCATTACTGGGAGGCTTTCCTTCTCCTGCTGTACTTATAGGGTGCTGACATCATCTGTGTTTAGAAAGGGGAGTGTGCATCCTGTAGTGTGTTCTCCCAGTTGCCAAAAGGGACATTTCCCTCACACAAAACTGCACACACACTAACCCCCCTCATCTAAACACACACACTTGTCATTTGCAGAATTCAAACCACTACTTAACTATGTTATGACACTCGAGATGGACACATTAGTGGAGCGCGCTATTCGCATTACTGGGAGGATTCCCTTCTCCTGCTGGACTTATAGGGTGCTGACATCATCTGTGTTTAGAAAGGGGAGTGTGCATCCTGTAGTGTGTTCTCCCAGTTGCCAAAAGGGACATTTACCTCACACAAAATTGAACACATACTAACCACCCTCATCCAAACTCACACACTTGCCATTTGCAGGATTCAAACCACTACTTAACTATATTATAACACTAGAGACAGACGCATTAGCAGAACACACTGTCCGAATTTCTGGACATCTCCTCTGCACCTGTAGTATTTATAGGGTGCTGACATCTTTATTTCTGCAGAGGTATGTAAATGTAGTACTACCTGTCAGGTGGGGGATAGCATATATATGCATTTGCAGCCACCTATGTCAGGGTCAGATATGCACATCGCACTGGCAGGTTATGTTCTATACCATGCTTTGGGACCACAGGACCTGTAACACACAACACAACCAGTCCAGAACACCACACCCACATCCAGGACACACACTTAGCTTGCCTGGGAACAGTGCCAGGATATGCAGGTATTCACATACACCATTCCAGTTGTTAACATCAGGTACAGGCATATTGTGTGTGAGAACTACTCAGGCCTCTACCACTTTACCCTACAGCCACTACAATTTGTGGGTCCATGTGCTATGGCAGAACCACACACCACAGCCACATGGGTGAATACATATTGCACCTGTCCATCTGCAACGTGGGTACTCACTGTTCCACACCAGAGGTAGACCACCATTGTTGATATCTGACCATACCCACCTTTCCCTGGACATCCATATCTCATCTCCACCCCCAGGCAATATTGTCACTGCACACAAACTGTGTTTAGCACAAGCAGACTCTACACTTGTGTAGACTGGGGTGGATGACTTCAGAGGACCCATGCTGGAGGACTATACTGGCCACTCAGCATAATCCTTGACAATTGCATTCTATGAGCATGTGTACAGTTTGCATTGGTCATGCTATCCCACATATACCCATGACTGCTCCACAACAAGACACCTGTCAGCTGTACACCAGCCATATATGCACCGTTCAACAGACAGAGTGACCTAATACATTGCAGAGCTGTAGCCCACAGAGGGAGGACATCTGTGGACAGTTCCAGCATGGCACTTCATTCACACATACTCATTACAACACTGTGTTGACAGTGGAATCGTCCAGAGAATGCAGATAGGGCTTCCCTCAGTCTGTTATTGATGGACACCTACTGTCAGAGATCCTCAGCAACCCTCTCACAGCACACACCGACAACATGGCTGTGGCTTAGCACATTCAATCCCTGAAACCTCCACAGTACCCCTGCTTGACAGAGGCACAGCTCACTAGCCTCACATGTTGCCTTCTGTGACCTACTTTACAGTGGCACAGTAGCCTACTATCCTGGGGATGCAGATGCCAAGCACACTCTGGCTGAGCTGTCATTCCCTGGGGCAAGAAGCCTAGTATTGACCTCTACACCCATATGTTCAATTGTCGGATGCACAATATTTGTTGTGCTGTTCTACTGTTTGCAGGTCTTTATTGCCATAGCATTCCCTGTTCCCATGACCAACTTGTGTATCTGTGGAAGATGTTTGCATATGACGGTGATCCACTATATCAGTTATGTCTCTGTGGTCATTTACTGTGTGCACTGGGCTGATTGCTGTGTTGTGGTTGGTTCCTGGACTGACATGTACAAATACCAGATATGTGTGGCCAACTGCTAAATGGAGATATGGCCTAAGTGTGGGAGCATGCCCAGTTCAGCCTTTCCATGGCATGTTGTCTGACATATGCCTCATTTATCAAAGTGTGCGAGCAAGCCCAGTGTGAGCTTTCCATATGTTGCACTCTGAAGTCCACCACATATTTGGGTGTGTGTGAACTTCGACAATATCGAACGTTTATGATTGTGTGTTGGGTGTCATGTTGTGTACTAACTGGCCAACTGCTTCGTGTCTGCCACAACAGGGATTATACTGTGCCTGCAGGGATTGCATGGGATACTTTGCAGACAGTTCTCAACATACTTTCATAATGACCTAACACTGTAGTACTGTATAGTGTACTGGTTTGGTACTTTCACTGCGGTGGACAGTATCCTGGGCTTTAGTCCTATGACTGCTTGACATCTTCATAGTGAGCACAACAGACTGTATAGGGGCCAGTTGTGCACATATGACCATGTTGCAATATGTTCAGATATGGACTACCTACACTAGGCTCGTCCAACATTGCTAGTGTATTCCACAACATGGGTGGACATTGGCTAACACTAGCGATGTTCCCTAGGCCATTTCTGATGCTAGTCACAGGGTGTGTTTGTCCTTCGACACACATTGTAACTGGAGTTTGCCATTACATATGTCATGGTTAGTATACTGTGCCTCTGTCTACCTCTGACATAACAGTGATACCCAGGGTAGCCTACCATCTCCCATACACTCATCAGGATGCCTCTTGAGGGGTGTCGATATGTGGCTCTCTGGCTGACCTGTACCAGGAGTTTACTGAAGTGTGGGGGTGCCTTCTGTGTTATGGATCATTCTGTACAACTTGTCCTATGTATGTCAGTGCTGGGGTTCAGGTCTCTCATGTGCATAGCTCACTGCCATTCAGATTGTAAAAGGTGCAACATGTTCATTCATTCCAGGTTGGACATGGCTTCATACATCAGGCACAGCTTTCCTGTAGCTGGGAAGGATGGCGATGTGTGGCTGCAGTTTGTTTACTCAGGCAACACATGGCATCTGTTCATGCTCTTTGCTACCCCTGGTGGGGTACTGTTGTGGACTTTACAGTTGATGGAGGTGTCTGCTGTGGTATATCCCACAGGGGCTATTGTAGTCAGTTGTGACGCTGATGGAGGATGGCTGCAGAGCCACAGTGAGTTCCCCTTATCTACATCTGCCAACCTTCATGTTTGGGTGGGTATATGGTACATGTTTCTGCGAACACTACAGCCACATGTTTGTCCAGTGCAGGATATTTATCACCTTGTGTACCCAGGTCTCACATTACATCTTAGGTACCTCATGGGTTAACACTTGTGTGGTAATTTGTGGGCACTTACTGTATATCCACGGTGGTTGTCTATACACAGTTCTGCAATTAGCTTGCTGACATGGCTATGGCTACAGTTATCTGTTTGTAGGTGGCCCTTTTGTGGGTTGCTTGTGTCAGCTGTGGGTCGGATATGGTGGGCTGTTTGTACTCCTCTGCATACATGCTCAGTCACAGTCCTTCCATGTTGGCCTATACCTATGGGACATGTATACAGAATGGGGGTGGGGGGGCCAAGACCAGACCTTGTGGGATACCACTCATATCCGCTTTGTAGTCTGACATGTATGCGGCATGTCTGACCATGTCAGTTCTGTCCTTGGTCTGCTTTGCAACCCCTCTACTGACATAGGGGTGTATATTTAAGCTGGTGAACATATCCATACTGAACTCGTACAGTATTGTCTAGAAGCATGTGCATGGTCCAGCTACGCTGTGTGGACCACATTGCCCTCATCAATGACCTTAATGACTGCTTCAAATGGGTCAGACATGTTTAGGGGCCAGTTCTGCAGTTACAACAGCCACAGTGAGTAGGGTCCAGTATCAGTAGGTCCACAATAGCCTTCTGTCTGCGGTACATACTGATCCTTTCCATAGCTGTGCAGAACAAGCTTGTCAGGATCCTGGGGTGGTAGTTTGAGTATCCATTCAGGCAACACCTTTGTTGTGATGGACCACTGTTGTTGTACACTGCTCTTTGGGTACATATCCTGTGGTAAGGCTGACATTGGGCAGTAGTGTGATTTGGCATTCCATTATTCTTGGAGTCCATGTTGGCCTCAGCACAGGACACCATCACATACCTTTGCTGCTGTGTGTTCTGCTTTGCAGATGATGGCTGTTACCTCAGCATCTGCAATGTCAGGGGACCATCTGCTGGGATAGGTATTTTGCACTTGGTGTTTGCACTACACCTGACAGGTTGTATGTTAGCAATATGTGTGTGTGTGTTTGGTATGTTGTTTGTAATATCTGTGTGATTCAGAGCATATCTGTGGATGCCCAACATGGTTCCTAACATCAGTTGGGTAAGCCTTGTGATTATCCTTAGTGTCCTGTACGTTTTGTATCTTCATAGGTTCATGGGTTCATAGTAGGCTAGACACCCTAGGCCATTAGTAAGCCTAGCTAGAGTGTGTGTGTCTTTCGCCACCCCTTGCTATGTTCAATTATGGCCATTTATGAGGTTCTTCACTTTGCCTCTGTCTGGTCATGACACAGTGGGGACCCCCAGTATACATGTATGGTCATCCATCCACTTGGCAATATTCCTGTTGAGGGGTGTCAGTGAGGGGCTCTGCCTACCATGGATTGGGATCCTGTTTCTGGGTGTGGGGAGCCTCTGGGTTATGTATCTGTCCCTCCAGCACATCTTATTTCATTATGTGTTGAGGTTGACATCTGTGACTCTCACAGATCCAATGGCTTTGATTTCCTGTGGTGTAGCATGTCCATTACTCCTGTGTTGGACAAGGCCTTGTACAACAGACATACAATGCCTCTGTGTAGGCAGTGTGTGACTGCAGTCAGCTGGGGTGTCTACAGCCAGGCAGCATATGACATATATTTCACACCCTTTATCCTGTTGGTGGGGTAACTATGAGGTCTTCCGAACCGCTGCAGGTGTCACGTACGGTACATCCCATATGAGTCATTGTACTAGATTATGGGTCTGATAAGGGAACAGTACAGTGGCACAGTGACCTCTGTTGATGTTGATGTGAATCCTTTCATGATACGGTGTCCAGTATCAACAGTCTTCATAGCCACATTGGCATTGTGGGTATCACATGACAGATTAATGTCGACCTGTGTCCCTAGGTCCCTGATTACTCCTTGCATACATAATGGTTTGACACCTATGTGGTATTTTGTGTGTACCTTGTCTGGTATTTGGTGGGACATTCATACTGTCCAGTGTCTTCGGATGTCTGGGTGGAGTTCTTGTGTGTGAGAGTGTGGTCTGTCGCATGCTACAGACTGTACAGCAGTTTTGACTACAGTTATGTGCACATGGGTGGTGTCCGCTGCTTTGTGCATTGTCAGTTACCTGGCAATATGGGTGTCTGTGCTGCATATGGATACTCCCCCTCCTTTGATGTTTTGGTGCAGGTGTTGGGGCCATAACACATGATATGTGGTATAACCTCATAGTGCTGGTGTGCTATCACTAGGCTTGCAGCAGGCTTCTGTCACTGGACAGACATCAATGTTCTCCATAATGGGAAGTGCCTCAGGGGCATGCATATTGCAATTTACACATCTGGCATTGGTCAGCATTACCTTTATGTTTCCTACCACTTATGTTTTCTAGGGTGGTGGGTAGTCTTTTTGGCCTTGCCTACATATGGCTCTATGGAGGTGGCAAAGGCCTTATCCAGTATCCAGACGCACACGGGTAACAGCTGACAGCCATCCCTGGAACAGCAGCATGGCTTGCCATGCTTGACATCTCAAGCAGACACACATTAGACCCTCTTGGACTGGCAGCTGTAACTGTGCCAGCTGTTAAACATGAGCATTCTGTGTTTGTACTGTGGCATCATTCTTAGTGAGGGTTGGATGCTGCACACAGCCAGTGTCATCCCGCTCTGGGGTACATACTCAGAGGGACCATCCATGTCTCTTTTGATGTTGACCAGGGAGGTACATCTCAGGTAATTCACACCAGCATGGACATTGAGTGCATCATATTTCTGCTTGCTTTGGGGTGACCTGTGTACTTGTGTTATGTGGCATTTTGTGGCAGCCTACAAGCAGCTTACTCTACCCTTTCCCTTGTTCAGTCTGGTGAGTGGGACAGCTGTGTGTCTGCCTATACAGACACCTATTATGACTGTATCAGGCATGTTGTTTCTCCTTCTGGCCTGTGACTGTTTGGCACACCAGCTTTGCGTACTATTCGTTGCATGTGCTATGTTTGAAGGTTGTGGTTGCTTGTGATCTACTTTGGAGGCTTCTGTTGGTGTGGTGTGTTTGTAATTAAGGCCTCTGGGAATATTTGTCTGTGTTTATGTGTTTGGTTTACAGTTGTGGTAGGTCTATGTGGGACTGGGTTTGTGGTGTATGTGGTTACCTTCTCCTCCTGACTAGTGTTGACAATACTGAGTTGTTGGAGCTCAACCTCTGGTTTTGGATACATGGATGCATCTATCACATATATTTGTATTTATTCGGGGGTGTTGTAGTTGTCTGTGTACTTGGTACTGGCGTTACATTGCCTCTGGATTCACAGATTATACTTGTTGTGGCTGGACTTAGTGGACTGTATGTGTGGACATATGTTGTTGCCATACTACTGGTCAGTGATTACTTCCCTTTTTATGTTTGCTCTATCATGTGGTAGCTTCCTCATTCTCTTGCATGGTTTGGTAATGGCTGGAGGCCAGCATGCCAGATGCCTGCGTGTATGGCATTGTGTGTTGTTGTTATTTGTGATTGCATACTCCAAGCATTCCTGGCTGTGTTCATGGAATGCCTGTATAACATGTTCTGTGGTGTGTCCCATATTCTGCACTTGCACAGGGCCATTTGTGGATTCAACATCAGTTTTGAGGGCTGCAACCTATACTTTACACATGTTTTTCACTGTGGTATTCTGGCCAGGGACTGGGGTCAGGATGTGTATATCCAGTGTGATTATTCTATGGTCTGGTCTTACCAGTGAGGGGTACACTTCTCATCTTGCCATCCAGTACACATGTTGCTGATTATCACATCCAGTATGCTTACCCCTCTTGTGGGAGTAGTACATTGTTCCTGGGCATTTTGGTTTATGGAATCTGGGTAATTTTCTCCTACTGTGTTGGTGCTAGTACAATGCTACCGGTATATGTCTGGGTATTTTCAGTCAAGCAATATAATGTGGTTTGGGGGGCTTGATATATTCATGTATTCCGACATAGGCCAGGTGCTGTTCCTGGTATTAGGACAGTAGTCTGCAGCAGGCTATATACTGCGAGGCAGTTTTAGCCATTGGTATTTGACCATGGCTATTCCATGCTGTTTCTTGTTGTGGTACCAACATGGGGGTGTGGTTATCCTTGCCATTTCTTGCTAGACACCCTCCTTTTGTAGCTTGTTCCATGTTTTGCGGCTTTACAGCACAGTATGAGGTGTGACCTGGTAGTGTTAGGGTGCTGATGTGAGCCTTGCCCAGTTCCCTATTACAGGACTGGTATCTACATTCTCCATACTGTGTGTGTTTACACTGCACACATCTTGCTGTTTATACATCTGTCATTGGGTAGCATTACATCTAGGTTCCTATCCCTTGAAGAACATATGAAGATGGGTTTGTGTTTTGAGACTTACCTATTCAGGGCATGCTGTGGGTACTGACAGCCTTTGCCAGTATCCATGGGGCATGGCATGATAGGTGCACGCCACCCCTAGCAGGTGGTGCATCATGTCAAGCTCTGCATATCTTCCCAGCCTGAAACACATTGGCTCCCCTTTGACTGACTGCATTACTTCAGCCAGTTATTGCACTTGATCATCCCATCGTCATTTTGTGGCTTCATGCTTGGTGAGGGTGGATGTTATTCAGGATGCTCAGGTGTGCATATAGTACATGGTGTTACATTACTTAACACATAGCATTCATGCCTCAGGTGGTGCTGCAGGGCTGCCTCTGTCGGATGCACATATTACACTTCCCTGTACATGTTTGTGAGCAGGTCATGTCATTTTAGGCATCCATGCTGTTATTTGAGTGAGTCAGAGGGGGTATCATTCCCAGGGTTCCTACTGAGCCAGTGTATGTGCTATGCGTTGCCTCTTTGTCAAGGCCAGGGCATACTGGGCACGCCTCCTCCTGCCTACTGGGGCAGGCTCAGGTTGTTCCTCCTCCGAGTGATGCTCTGCCTGTGATGGCCTTGGCAATGGTGGGGGGCTGTTTGGCCCGGCCCTATGCTGGTCCTGCTGCAGCTGTTTTCACAAGATCATATTATGTAGCATAGCACATACCATGACAATTTGGGTACATGTAGTTGGTGTGTACTGCAAGGCTCCACCAGATGTGTCCAGACACCGGAACCGTGACTTGAGCAGCCCAAACACACGCTCTATTACATTACGTGTTTGTGCGTGTGCCTCATTATGGCGTTCCTGTTCAGGTGTGTGTGCGTTTCTGAAGGGTGTCATCAGCCACTGCTCCAGTGCATAACCTGCATCCCCCACTAGGTGTCCGTGTGGGATGTCCCCATTGGCAAATGTCTGGTACAGCTGCATCAAATGCCAGATGTGGGAATCATGATATCTCCCAGGGCAGCCAGCACACACATTCATTATTATGCCCTGGGCATCACACACAACCTGGCAGTTGATGGAGGGGAAGCCCTTGCAGTTAATGTAGGCCCTACCCCGCTCACCGGCTGGTGCTTTGATGCATATGTGCGTGCAGTCAATTGCACCCAGTACCTCAGGGTATTCCACTATTTGATGGAAGAGACGCATATTGCTGGCCAATTCCTCACGGGCATTGGAGAAATATACATGATCACCAACATGTGCTGACATGGCATCCAGGAACTGGTGCAGTACCCTGGAGGCTGATGCCTGTGATTTCCCCATCATATCGCCAGTTGGTCTCTGGAAGGTACCTGTTGCTAGTATTCTTAGGCCAACACATACCTTGGTTTCCACTGGGATGGGTTCCCCTCTGTTGGCTCTGTGTGTGAGGCGTGGCCTGCACAGCTCAACAATTTGCTGCAGGAGCTCTCTATCCACTCTATAGCTCTCTACTATCTCCAGCTCATGTAACCCATGGTAGGTGACCCTGGGCCTGTACACTCTTCTCCGTCTCCTCACTGTGGGTTGTCTGGCACCATCTGCATTGTCACCACCCTCAGCAAGTCACCTATGTCTCATTATGACAGCTATGGCAGCCCCTAACATTTCTGCTCTGAGTTCAGCTTTTTCAGTTTTCACTTCTATTAGCTTACTCCTGTCTTGCAGTGTCTCTTAAGGGAAACATCCTGCACTACTGTTTGCAGAGTTTTAAGTGCTGGGCTGGGCTACTATTCTGCCTGTGTAATTGCCTGCTTCTAATTGTTTTCACCTGCTAGCTTCAGCAGTTATCCCTGCTAGCTTCCTATTAATTCTTTTGCTTCCTTTTTTCCTCTCTGTTTCCTCTGGGGGGGGAACGTGCATACCATCAGAAACACGCTCACAGTGGCTTACACGCGTGCACACGTGTTTACACGGTTCAGAATCTACTTATTCAGGTTAAAACGCACGTACACCCACGCAAACACTGTTACACATCCGCCAACAGCCTCCAACATACTCATCCCGCCCTACACGCATGCACACCCATGCAAACAGTGTTAAACATCTCCCAACACGCTCCCACATGCTCAGACTGCCTTACACGCGCGCACACTGTCCTACTCGCGCTTCATGGCGTGCAGACGTGTGCATGCACGCCCAGCAAGAAACTTTGGTGTAAGTAACAGTGTACACCTTCCATTTCTTGACTTTCCATGACTTGTCTAGTGGCACACCTCTTTCCATGATCTGTGCCTGTCATCTGTCATGTTACACTGGCCTCCAATGAACTGCATTTTTTTCTACCATTCCCCCCTGTGATGTCACCTATCTGCTACTCTATTCCTCCCCCTTATGTATCTCTTACACTACTCAGACTGTGCTCATTTGCTATGTGACTTTGAGATTCAGTATCCGAACCCTCATTTACATGAGATTGCCTACTAATGCTTAGTTACATGTCTTAGACTCAGCTTCCCCCCTTAGCAACCACTACACAGTGGCCATGTTGTTTTTGGTCTGCTGGTCCGTGCATTGTCATTCCATGTATTGCATGAAACCCACATTTGTGGGTTTATAACCTTCTTTTTTATGTTTTTATACAGCGCAGCCCATTTGCGCGGGGCTGCGCTGGGTTTTGCCGAAAAAAAAAATTATAATTTTATTATTTTGGCATTGGGTTGTATTGCCATTGGCCACATATTTGGCCATTGGCATGCTGCCTGAGTCATATGCAACCTTTTTTTTGGAGTTGACATGGCTCCATTGTGGAATTTGCAGAAATGTACTCAGTTGTCAACTGAGTACATTTCTGCAGCTAAAATGTCTCCTACAGGGACTGGTTTCTGCTTCGTGGATCGCTAATATACCTCATTTGCATACCTTTCAGATGCAAGTGAGGTATTTAGCATGTCCACGCCCAGTCCGTGTAAGAGACGTTTTAGCTGGTCTCTTACATGGAGCTTAGGGCTGTTCCTGGATCGCGAGGCTTGCATGGAGTGTTGCACGTCTTGCAAGCCTTCGTGAATCCTGCCCTAAGTCTTTAATACAATGGTTAAAATATGTGAACTTTTGGGAAGACAAAATTATGTTATTTTAAATAGGGAATTTGAGAAGAGTGTGTAATTCCATTTAAACATAAATCTCTTAATAACCAGATAAAAATATTAGGGACTATTTGTTTATGACTGATTGTGATATATTTATTATTTACTAATAATATTTCTTGATATATTTGTTTCCATTTTGAATCCTAGATGAATTTATCCACAATGCTATAACTTTTATAATTGTTGAAGCTGCATACAATTCAATATCATGGAATCCTGTTCCACCATTATCCCAACATATCCTGTGCCAATCGAAGGAAATTCGTGGGTTATTAGGATGCCAAAAAATAAATAAATAAATAATAATAAATAGAATATTGTTTAGCTTCTTCATCAATTTTTTTGTAGAGATAGTACTAAAGATTGTAAGACAAACAATATTTTAGAGAGAATTACCATCTTAATAAGTAATAATCATTCCTGGATGGTAAAGAAGAATTTGTTGCAATCTGTGACTAAACTTAAAATGTTATTAACAACCTGTAGAAAGTTTGTTTGTATCTTTTTTTTTACTATTAGACATAATGGTTATACCAAGGTATTTCATTTCATTGCTATTCCAATTGAAGTTAGAATACTTTTGCATGATTTTTTTTTAATTTTTATTAGTTAATAATGTATTTGTTTTATGAATAAATCTTATGTTTGAGAGTTCTTCAAACTGCCTCAACTAATTACAAATTTGAATGAATTTTCTATATTTCCTATTGTTAGTAAAATATCATTAGCAAAGAGTTGAATCTTTAGTTCAAAATATACTTTTAGTTTGATACCATTAATTTTCTTATTGGATCAAATACTATTAGCAAAGGGTTCTATAGTTAATACAAAAAGTAAAAGTGATAATGGACAGCCTTGTTTTGTGCCTTTTTGTAAATTAAAGGAATTTAAAGTAACCTATTTTAACATAAGCACACAGGTTATTGTATAACTTGGAAATTAATGCAATTAGCTGAGGTGAGAAATTATACACTTTAAGTCTTTTAACAGATATGACCAATTAACTGAGTCAAACCCTTATCTAAATCAAGAGTAATAATAGAGAGTTTTTATGTTTATTTGCATAGTCTATTAATTTATGTATTCTTATTATATTATCTTGTTCTTGTCTATGTAAGATAAACCCAGTTTGATCACTGTTAATTAGTTAATTAGTTTAGGTGTAAGTAGATTAATTATGTTAGCTAAAATGGACATGAGCATCTTTTAGTCCATAGGAGATATAAGGGAATATTTCCATGATGGGTGGACTTCATCAGTTTTTATTTCTATATTTCTCTATAGACCTTATATAATATTTTAACTGCATAGTCTGGTCATATTTTATATAGTTCTGGTATAAGACCATCTAAGCCTAGTACCTTATTATTTTTTAACTTTTTTATCTGATCTTTTATTTTTGTTAAAGTGAGTGGTCTATCATTTTTTTTTATTTGCTTAGTTGTTACTTTATTATTTATATTTTCACTTAGAAAAGTTTCAACTATATCATCATTATCTAGGTTATTTGTATTATTATTTATATTTTCGCAAAATATTTTAAAGCCCTCAAGAATAACTTTAATATCTGTTCTATGTCCTTTTTTATTATTTATATGTGTTATAATTTCTTTGATATGATTTACTTTATTAATTTTCTTTGATCTAAGAGGAATTTTATGCAAGGTTACAGGGTTTACTGAATATTCTTGAAGTTTACATTTTTCCAGGTTTATTGAAACTTAATGATTTAGAATTTCAACATATTTTGTATTTAAGTTTTTAAGTTCAGACTTACTGATAATGTCATTTAGTTTTAGATTTAACTCTAGTGTGTCTATTTTGGCCTTTTAGATTTAACTTTAGTGTGTCTATTTTGGCCTGTAGTGTATTCAATTATTTATCCCTGTCTCTTGTTTTACTAATACACCAGCTTGTAACTCTTCCATTCATGTTTATTTCTATGAATTTTTTGATTTCTTTAACATACCAATCCATGTATCCTTTTATTTAGTAATGTATGCTGGTAATCTCCTGTGATGTATCACACTGGAAGTTTTTAAAATGATATTAAATATTAACTATTATAGGATTATGGTCCAATAATGGCCATGAAACTATTGAAACTTCTTTGATAGGTGATAAGAGATTGTTTGAGACAAAAATGTTATCAATATTTGTTTGTGTTCCATATCTTTTTGAATAATAGATACATTGAAGTCAGTTTGCTTTCCTTAGCCCACATATATATCCTTTAAATTCATTAGAGTTTCAAAATTCATTAAGTGTTTGGCTGAAGATGTGAGTCTCAGCTTTCTATCTACAGTGGAATCTTTGACTGAAAAAAATACAATTAAAATCACCAGCCATTATGACTTCACCTTTCATGCAATAGGCTATAGTGCCTAAGTAATTATTTGCATCTTTAGCTCTAACCCCTGGAACAAAATAAGAATTCACCAATGTATATAGTTTTCTGTGCCACTCAATTATAACAATGCTTAACATACAATTTTTATCAACATAGGTATCTTTTACTTTAGGCATTACTGGTGAGTTCTTCCATAAAATGAGGGTGCCTCTTCTTTTAGCTCGAAAGCCAGAACCTGCTAAAACCAAATAATTATTTAATGAAAGTTTATTTACATCTTTATTAAGTACATGAGTTTCCTGTATAAATACTATTTGAGCTTTATGTAATTACAAGTATTTGAACAGACCCACCTCCCCCCTTTACTGGATTATTCAGTCCATTAATATTAATAGATATGCATTTAAAAAGCTGACATTTATATAAGAAAAAATCCACAGGTATAATGAAATCACATCTATGAACAGAACTTATGATCTGCTTTATATATAACAATATGAAATCTTCAGCTATAGACAAAACTTTTGAAACAAATATAAAATTACCTAATGATATTACGCTACAGCATTCTACCATGGAATTGCATATTACTAGTTTCTTGAAAAAGGTGAACAAACTACCTCACAAACTCTCCATTAGATTAACAACACTTAGCTCATGTTTGTGATTCATATTAATGTGACATATCTGTAGTATGCATCATCTTAAAAAAGCCTGTCAGTGAGCTATTATGAATAAGAAATGTTAAACAGGTGTTTAGAATCTTTATTATAAGTTAACCAAACTGAATATCTCTACAATCATCTTTCCCTGTGTGACAATGTGAGGTTGCCAGCTATGCCAGGAGAAGTAGGGCAGTGGATGTGTAACATACATCAATATAGATAGCTGGAGTTTTGTTTTTAATACTAGATGAGACTGGAGTCTCAGACCAATCTGTTTTGTGGAACATGACAAAGAAGGACTGCCACCTACTTCATCTTGCCTTGCTCTAGTAAGTGACCAGGAAATAGTAATTCTTTAGATCAGTCAGGAAAATATAGTGAAATTAGTTAAGTATTGTTTTTCTGTATCTGTGTGAATCTATTCATCTGTGTTATTTTAGCATTTCATGCGATTGAAACACAGGTGTTTATTGTAAATAGATATTTATATTTTCATGTTCTTTTATTATTTATTATTAAATATATTTAAACTTGTCATTGTGTCTGGTTCTTTAGAAAATATTTTAACCTTTGAGCGAACTTATCTCTATTTGGTGACTCTGTGGCTACTCCTGAAAGCCTTACTGCATTGGTCAAAGCTATCATTGGTATTAATATTAATTTCACTCAGTATAATTGGGTACTCTTGTAAGTGCCTTAGAATATCTGGATTTGGAGTGTCTGGGGGCAGTGTAACTACCTTATAATCAGGCCAGAAGGGGCATAGCTAGTGAATCTGTGCCAGCCTTTCCCAGGTGTGTGTGTGTGTGTGTGTGTGTGTGTGTGTGTGTGTGTGTGTGTGTGTGTGTGTGTGTGTGTGTGTGTGTGTGTGTGTGTGTGTGTGTGAAAACAAAATCTACAAGAGTGTGTGTGTCAGCTGTTTGGAACAGAGACATGAAGCACTGGTTTCACACAGACAGTGCTGGAGGACTTGGCTTGAACACTCAACTGAGGACTCAACTCTACAGCTGTGCCAGTGGGAAGTCACACTGGGGCCCTGGAGAGAGAGAGAGAGAGAGAGAGAGAGAGGGAAATCCAGACCCCAGGCTGAGTGTGTTCCCTGTGTATGCTTAAGTGAAGTTGTGCTTGTTGCATATAGCTGCATCTGGAAATACTATGTGCATCAATTTTTGTTCCAAGTTAACGTCCCTCACCAGTGTCAGTGGTGAGGATTCAGGTTCCTTGATTACTGGCCCAGAAAATGAACATCACACCATGTACCTCACATTATCTCTCTGGTGTACTATAGGGAGGAAGTCAGTTGTTATTTTCATATTTATATTTTATATTTTTTTCTATTTTATTTACTATGTGTAACGTTGTTCATAGGATCATAAGTTCATAAATTCATATCAGACTAACTTTCCTTGTGGGCCATTCCAAGCCTAGCCAAAAACCCCATATGAGAATGAAACCCTGTATCTTGTGCCTATAATGTGAACACCTTACCTACTATGCCAACATCTTACCCTTCGAGACATATTTATATTCTTTAACTATACACATATTTACTTATTATGATCTCTATTTCTGTTTATATAGTATGTCTTATACTATTACTGCATTCCAAGATTTCATATTTTAGCTATACTCCTAGTGTAGAGTATCATATAATATAATATTTATGTTTAACCTTATATATTTGATGCTACTGTTAGAATCAGGCCTATTTTTTTCCTTAAATGTTATGTCTAATAGTATCTAAACAAACATCTGAAAAATCTTCCCTTTTAAGATTAAAATTTTCCATAATAAATTTTACTGATATGTTAAGTTTTGTTATCATTAAAAATAAATAAAAACAGAAAAACACAATCCTAATTTTTTATCAGAAATATCATTCTATAGACTAGCATTTAAAATATCCTTTTGGTATACTGCAGGCATTCAGAACTATTTAATAACTGACAATAGTTTAGAATGCGACTCACTGTCTTTTCTTTATTATCTAACTTGCATTCATTGACATCTTAGCACATCATTCAAAATATTATGATTATTTACTTTTAGACAGGAAGAAGTAACCAGGACAGTTCTTAGAATTTTCAGAAATCCTGCAGCATCACAAAAGTGCTCATGATTCTAATTAAGCTGCTTCAAGGTGATCCTCATGACAAGGGCATATAAATTAAGAAGTTATGTACTCACCATAATGTTCCATCTGAGTAGGAAATTTCATTTGTCTGCAACCTTTGGGTATCGGATCCAATCTCAGATCTGAGCCGGCAACTTGTTTCACAGCTATAAGATCCGAGCTCCTAGCTCCTCCCCTTACCCATAATCCCCTGCCAACCCTGACTAACCTCAGATCAAGTTTGCCCTCCTACAAGCAGCTAAAAGGCTAAATATGTCCCGAATGGGACTAGAAGAAGGACATCCAGGAACTATAATTTTGAAGGTCAGTGGGAAGGAGGGGGGGGTGGTTGCAGACAAATGAAGTTTCCTACTCAGATGGAACATTATGGTGAGTACATAACTTCTTAATCTGAAGTAGGTACTTCATTTGTCAGCAACCTTTGGGACAGAGTCCCCAGCTAACTGGAACTTGGGCGGCCATCATGGAAGGATATTTCGGAGCACTGCGGAGCCAAAAGATGCTCTCCCTCTGGAGATAATGTCCAGCTTATAATGGTTGATAAAGGTATGAGATGAGGCCCAAGTGGCTGCGGAGCAAATATCATCTAAAGACACTCCAGACCAAAAGGTAACAGAGGTAGATATGGAGCAAGTAGAATGTGCATGAACTCCCTGAGGTGCGGGCCTCCCAGAACTTTCATAGGCCAATAGAATACACTGTGAGATCCATCATGATAAAGTGACCTTAGAGCCAGGTTTACCTAACTTAAATTTGGCAAAGGAGATGAACAACTGGTCGGATTGTCTATGACCAGCAGTCCTGTGAATGTAGAAGCGCAGTTGTCTATGCACATCTAACTAATGCAGTTTGTATTCTCCTTTGTTCTGGTACTTAGGAAAGAAGACTGGCAGGTTAATGGATTGGTTGATATTAGCCTCTGAAGCCACCTTGGGAAGGAACGAGGGATTGGTCCTGAGGTACAATCTATCCTGGTGAAAGGCCAAATACGTGGGTTTTACACAAAGGGCCTGAAGTTCAGAAACTCTTTTTGCTGAAGTAATAGCGACAAGGAACGCCATTTTCCAAGATAGGTACTTAAGATCAACCGAAGCAGCAGGTTCAAAAGGAGGAGCTGTTAAGGCCTGTAGGACTAGTGATAAATCCCAAGGGGGTACAACTTCCTTGACAGGAGGTCTGAGCAGGAAGGTACCCTTGAGAAAGGTTTTACACAATTTTGCCGTAATCAAAGGGCCTGACTCATGTCCCACATGGTAATGAGAAATAGCTGCCAGTTGAACCTTGACTGTAGAGCAGCTAGCCCCCTGATGAAATAAACCTGTAAGGAAATCCAACACAGTGGGCAACGGTGCTGTGAAGGTTGAAAGGTGAAAGTTATGATTCTTCCCCCAGATGGAGAAACGCTTCCACTTACTGCGATAGACCTTTCTAGTGGAAGGTTTGTGTGCTGCTACTAGGATGGCTTTAACTGGGGAAGAGATTCTAGGAGTCAAGACTAGGAGTGGAACTGGAGCAGCCAAGCTGTCAACTTGAGGTTGTCCAGGTTCGGGATCGGGAGATCTAGGGGATGAGATATTAGATCCGGTAGGGGATCCAGAATCCAAGGAGGATTTACCAGGTGAGACCACAGGTAAGGGAACCATGTTTCACGAGGCCAGAATGGGGCAATGAGGATCATTCTGCTCCCCAACCAACTGGCTTTCTGTATGAGTTTCAGCATCAGAGGTAGAGCTGGGTAAGCATAAAGTAGACCGGGAGGCCAAGCATGCACCAGAGCATCTCTCGGGGATCCCCGAAGGGGGGAATTAGAGCAAAGTAACTGTTGCATTTCGTATTTGAGGGAGAAGTGAAGAGATCACAACAGGGTTGCCCCCACTCAGCAAAAATCTGCTTTGCTACCTGGGGATTGAGAGACCACTCGTAAGGGGAAAGAATGGTGCGGCTGAGCCTGTCCCCCAGTATGTTGGACCGTCCCGGAATGTGCGTTGCAATAAGAAAGCAGTTGGTGGAGATCGCCCATTCCCACACTCTCATGGCCTCTCGACAGAGAGGATAGGACCTGGTTCCCCCCTGTTTGTTGATGTACCAGACAACTGACATGTTGTCCGTCTGTATCACAATAGTTCCTACAGGAAGAAGGTTCTGAAGTGCTTGCAATGCCAATAGCACCGCCCTCATCTCCAGGACATTGATATGCAAAGAGGTCTCTGTGTTGTTCCACGTGCCTTGGGCCGTCCTGCCTGAGCAATGCCCCCCCACCCGAGGTGAGAGGCATCCGTGGTCACCATGGCGAGGGGAGGAGGCATGGAGAAGGGATGTATGGAGGTCTGGAGATTGGAGCCACCATAAGAGAGCCCTCCTGCAAGCCCTGCTGAGGGAAATAGGATGGCTTAGGGAGTAATGTAGAAAGGACCACTGGACTTGAAGGGTCCATTGCAGGACCCTCATATTCAGATGAGCCAATGGCAGAAGAGTGATTGCCACCGCCATGGAGCCTAGAGCCCTCAGGACTAACCCCGCTGATGGAGCTTCTAACTGGAGGATGGCCTAAACATGAAGCCTCAGGTTTTGCAGTCGTTCCACAGTCAGGAATGCTAGAAGGTTTCTCGTATCCAACTTGGTCCCTATAAACTCTATCACCTGAGTCAGAGCAAGAGAAGATTTGTCCCTGTTGATGGTGATGCCCAGCTGGGGAACAAGCCGGAGAAAGTAGTCCCAGGCTGAGCAAAGTAGATGCCTTGTCGGGACGGTCAGGAGCCAGTCGTCCAGGTATGGAAAAACCTGCAATCCCTGGAGTTTCAGGTAGGCCGCTATCACTGCTAATACTTTGGTAAACACCCTGGGGGCTGTGGTGAGACCAAAGGGAAGGACCCTGAACTGGTAGTGACTGGCTCCCGGCCAGAAGCGGAGGAACCTCCTGGATCGTCTGTCCATCAGAATGTGGTAGTACGCATCCTTGAGGTCTATTGAGCATATCCAGTCATTCTCCCGCAATAGGGGAGGATGGATTGAAGAGTGACCATCCGGAATTTTTGTTTGGTTACTGACAGGTTCAAAAGGGAGAGGTCGAGAATTGGCCTTAAGTCCCCCATCTTTTTTGGCACCAGAAAGAACCTGGAGTAAAAACCTAATCCATGCTGGTCTGGAGGGACGGGTTGGCTGGCTCATTTTTCTAGGAGCTGCTGAATCTCTGCAGCTGCTACCTCCCTCTGATCGGGTGGTACATCAGGGAGGTTTCTGAGTTAGGGGACATGATACAGGGGAATTTGATAACCTCTGGATATGATACAAAGCACCCAGCGATCTGATGTGATGGACTCCCAAGCTGCCAGGTGCCTCAAGAAACACCCCCGATTGCCTCCAGAGTGGAGCAGTCGGGCAACCCCTTAGGGTTGCTGCATGGGCCAATCAGAGAAGCTTTCTCTGCACCCAAAATTCTTCAGGCCCCCTCTGCCTCTAGGGCGGTGTCCTCCCTGTCCTCCTCTGCCACAGAAGGACTGGTTGTCCGGAGCAGGCTGGGAATGTTGCGATTTCCTGAACCACATCTTCTTCTGTCCCTTTTGGTTCTTGGAGAAGGACCTCTGGGGAGCAGAGAAGTGGACTCTGATGGCAGACAACATCTTCCCATCCTTTTCACTCTGGTCTAGAGTCTCGTGAACGGTCTTGCCAAATAAGGCAGAACCATCAAAGGGGGCATTCGCAAATGACGCCTTGAAGGGTTCCGCGAAGTCACAATGTCGAAGTCAGGCCTGGCGTCTCATGACTAGACCTGCTCCGCTGGCTCTAGTGGCTCCCTCTGTGGCATGGGACAAAAGCCGCATAGAGGTATTCAATATAGATCTTAGAGTGGCCATGCGAGTGGAGTACAACTGTTTGTCCTCCGCCGACATGGACTCCGGGGGGGAAGCAGCATACTCTTTGATAATGTCTCGCTGCATCCTAATAATGTGTGCCATGTAGCTCAGGGACCTTACTGAGAAGGTCGCTGAACTAAAGACCCGCTTCCCTAGGCGATCCATCGAGCGGGACCCTTGCCTCTGTGGATGGACCGAGGGGCTCTCCTGAGCTAATTCCCTCTTGGTGGCTGCCGCCACCAACATGGCATCTACGGGGGGACCCTTGCTCCAGTGAGATCTCTCTGAAGGGGGGCACAGAATCCTATCGGGGCATTTGGGAACCGGCTCCACAGTGTCCGGCTCCTTCCACGCCCTTGTGGTAATAAGGTCCACCAGGGGGTCGGGCGAAGGGGACACCCAAGAGGTAGATGGGCCTGCTTCAAATGCCTCCAGGAACACAGACTCATCAGAGGAAGCCTTGGGGGCAGACCAGCCCCCCCCAATCCTGAGCATTTCCATGATGTCTCCGAAGGAGACATCCTCGGAGGGCGACCTTGGGGAGCCTTCCCCTTCATCCAAGTCCGTGTCTTCTGTTAAGGACTCAAGGGAGTCCATGTGCCTCCTCTTACACTTCCGCTTATGAGGAATATCCTCGGGGGGGCTGTCCAAGGAAGTCTCACCAGCAACATCCTTTTCCAGTGGAACGACCTGAGACATCGAAGCAGGCTGTCCCTGTGGCCGGGTGATGGAAGCCAGACCCAGCTGAGAGGGAGTGCAGGATGGGGCTGAGGCAAGGGCCGGGGGTCCGGATGCAATCAACAGAGCCCTCTCCACCGCATCGAAGGCCGAGGGAGAGTCACTCTCTCTCTTGGATCCAAGAGCCGACTCCCACTCGGATCCGATGGGGGGATCAGAACAGGAGCCAAGACCATCAGATCCAAAGGACCCGTGTGCTCCGACCTGGATGGAGCCGAAGGCACACTGAATCCCTCGGATCCGAAGCTCAGCCCACGGCTCCGAGACCTCAGATCTGACAAGGATGGACCCAACAAACTCGAGGGAAAGGTCAGAGCCGAAGTACCAAGTACTGTCGGTGCCGACCCACCCCCGGCTCCAACGCTGCCCGGCTCCGGGTGCTCCAAACCCGGGAAGTGGCTCAGAGAAGGAGCTATCGGGGCAAAAAAAGGCATTGAGCTCCCCCCCAAAGGGGGGGAGGTAGGAGCCCTCCCATCTGCAGCTGGGCCTGGATGAACCTTCGCATCATCCGGTCCAAGTCTGCATCCGACAGGCTATATGTGGATCTCGACGAGGCCACCGAGGCAGGCCAGGAGCGCCACCTCGATGATCTCAACGGAGATCAGGTCTCCTCTTCCTCGGGTCCCGGTGAGAAGCATGGGGACCAGAGCTGAGGAGGAGGAGACTTGGAAGCCATCGAGGGAGAAGCCCGCTTAGCTGGGGGGGCTGAAGCAGAGGCCTCGGCCCGCCACTTGTGGTGCTTCTCCCTCCTTTTCTCCCTCCTGGCCTCCCTCTCCTCCGGTGCCGCAATGGGAGTTTGAGTCCTGGCTGGGGGAGAGAGGCAGGAGTGGCCACCACCGAGGACTGGGGGGAGGCCACGGGAGCACCGGAGACCAAAGCCGAATCCGGGGACAAAAGTCCCGCCAGGACCAGCTTCGACCTCCATTCTTTCAGTGCCCTGGGGTTGAACACCATGCAGATAGTACACCCAGAGGAGAGGTGTTCAACCCCAAGGCACCGAGCACACCGAGTGTGGCCATCCACCGGTGAAAGCTTATGGCCACACTCGGTGCATTTAGAAAAGATCGGTTTTGGGGCCTCTGACATTACACTAGTACCAAAAAAGTAAACTCACTCACACAAGGCCCCAAACACACACCGACCCACACACAAACTATGCACCAGCGAAGGGAGGGGAGGAAATTGCACTAAAAAATGTAAGATTTTAGGGCTAAATAAGGGGAAACCTAACACACTCAACCTTTTAACAAAAATTATAACAATAGTGATAATAAGCTGAAGAACTTATCTGAACCGACTAGGAGCTCTGAATCTAGCTGCTTTCACTAAGCGTGGCAAACTAGATCTGAGGTTAGTCAGGGTTGGCAGGGGATTATGGGTAAGGGGAGGAGCTAGGAGCTTGGATCTTATAGCTGTGAAACAAGTTGCCGGCTCGGATCCAAGATCGGATCCGATACACAAAGGTTGCTGACAAATGAAGTACCTACTTCAGATGAACAGTTCTTCAGCTACAATTTACACAAAAATGTTCACAACTGAATCCAAGCCACCTCTATATTATACATCAATCCCTCAAACCCTCGCAAACCAGTAAAAAAAAAATTCAAAGTATGTTAACCACTAAAAATCTATTGTAGTTAAAGAAATAACATTTAATGATTCAGTAAACACTATTTGTATAAGATGTTTAATATAAAGCAGATTGTCATTTTTATAGGAGACAGCATATACACTTGTATTAAAAGAATGACAGGTATGCTTGATCCAGGTTTAATTTGTAAAAGTGTAAATGTTACTCTAATTATTTGATAGCATTCCAATAATAACTTTTATATATGTAAGAAACTATATATGTATACTTTATAACATAACATAACTTTCCTGGGTGTTATTGCATATCAAGTATAATATCAGTAGCAAGCATTCAGAACTATGTAATAACTGACAGTGGTTTAGAAGGCAATTTACAGTATTTTGCTTATTATCTAACTTATATTCTTAGAATTTTCAGAACTCCCACAGCATCACCCAAATGTTCATGACTCTAAGTGGTTTCAAGCTGGTTTTTATGATAAGGGCTAGAAAATGAACAGTCCATCAGTTACAATTCACAAAAAAAGGCTTTCATGTGAATCCAAGCCATCTCCACACCACACATCAATCCCTCAGACCCCTCTAAACCAAAAAAAAAAGAAAAAAAAATTTGAAAGTATCCCATCCACTAAAAACAACATTCCACTCAATGACATAACATTTAATGATTCAGCAAGCACTATTTGTATGAGATGTTTAATAGAAAAGCAGACTGTCATTTTTTTAAAGTTGACATAGTATATAAACTTGCACTAAAAGAATGACAGTTATGTGTGACCCAGGTTTAACTTGTAAAAGTGTGAATGTTACTCTAATTATTTGATATCATTCCAATAGTAACTTTTATATATGTAAAAAGCTATATTTTTATACTTTGTTTATAACATAGCATGTCTTTCCTGTGTGCTATTCCATGTCAAGTATACTACCAGTAGCACACTACAACATTTTAAAAAAGGTGCTACACTGAAACGGAAAACAAGTTGAAAGAACTATCCTGATCCCCGAACACTGAGACAGCCTTTATTGTACCGGAACTGTGCATTGTGTGGTGGTTTGTGGACATTTCACCTTTTGGTTAACATTTTAAAAAACCCAGAATGTAATTTAACATGCCTCTTTAGTGTCATTTGTGGCAACTTGTATTATATTTAATAGTGCATTACTTAACTATGCTACGATATCAGAAAGTATGCCCCTAACATAAGTTTCATTGTTATAACGATTAACTTCTAATAAAATGAATGTGTTAACCTTTTAAACTCTAAATGAAAATAAGTGGCTTTAACTTCATATATACCTAAAAAATCAAACTCTAACATTTTAAAAAGGGAACTATTAACCATATGATGTTAGGAAAGAAAAAAATAAATGATTTACCTTGTAAAAAGTAATATTCAGCATCTGTTCATAAATATTCAAGCACTTCTTTAAATTAATAAGAATTCATAACCATGAAATACATTGATTTATATTTGTCCTTCAGTTTTTTTACTGTTTCTGTCTTTTATTAACCAACCATCTCTTGTTGCATTTCTCTTCAAAGAAGTTGATAGATTCTCGTCCATTTATTCTGGCTTTTCTATTATTTTATTTTTCTATATAAAGTCCATTGTATCTTCCAAGGTGTTAAAAATCTTCTTTCCTTCTGGAAGGTGAAACCTTAGTTTTTCTGGAAACAAGATTTGTGCTGTAATATTGTTTTCTTAAAGCTTTTAACAAGTGGCACATGTACTTCTATCTTTTATATCACTAATGCTAAATAGTCATTGTCAAATCTTACAGTATTTTCGTTCATTTTAACTGGATAATTATTCCATGCAGCTTTTAAGATTGAATCCTTATCTTGACCTGAGAAAAATCTTACAATCACTGACCTTGGTGAAGGTATCTTTTTAAAGAGGAGTTAGAAAGGGATCTGTGTGCCCTTTCAATGCAAAAACAAAAAGCTTCAGGCATGTTCAAAGTTTTAGGTAGCCAGATATTAAGGAATTGAGTCATACTGTCTCCCTCTTCTTTTTCATGAATCCCATAAATTCTTATGTTATTCCTTCTAAAACTGTTCTCTAAGTCTTCTATGTTTCAGAAGAACTTCAGTGTTATTTTCATTTTCAAGTAATCTTCCATCAAAATCAGACACTGCCTATTCTATACTCGAGATTTGTGATGATTGTTGTTTAAGAGATTAACTCAGCACCTCAACTTGCTTTTTTCATTCCTCTTTGCAATTGTTCATTTTGCTTTCTAATTTGTCTGTCTTTACAGATAGCTCACTAATGCTACTTAGTATAGCCTGTATGTCTTTTTTCATAGCACTTCCACGTACACTGGGCTTATTGTGGTTCATTCTGAGACAATAGTTCTTTCTAGTTTTCTTGACAGGAGAAAGTATCAAAAGAGTCTCAAAGTTATTTTTTGAAGTAAATCAGCAGATGTTCAACTATAAATCCATCAAGTTTTGAAACATTCTATTTGAATTTTTTTAGTAAAAATCCTGCCAGATATGTTAAAATGAAGCAGATCTAAAAACAGTGCTGTTAATTGCTCACCATCTTGGCTATGCCCCAAGTAACCAAACTTCTTTGTATTTACCTCCTGTATTACACCATCAATTAAAACTGTAGGGTACTACCTGCCTAAAAGCATCTGTTTCAAGACCAATTCATCTTCAAAGAATATCAGAAGCCATTCTGAATAATCTGAAAATTTGTTCCTTGATAATGTTACATTTCATCCACTTGGAATAGTTGCTTGTGTAACATCAATAAGAATTTCAAAAAATGGATTTCCTATAAATATTGAAATCAAATTTCCCAGTGTTAAGATTCCTGTAAACAATAAAATTTAAAAAATTAATTCTTTATAGAGAATAATCATAAAAGAACTGCAGAAAAAGTGTGTTCACTTCTAAATACTTAAATCATTTAAAGTGTTGATGGCATAACTCCATAACAAAAATAATTCAACCAAGACATAATTATAAAACCCTCCCCAGTATTCAACAAATGCCCATGCAGGAATAACTTATTCCTGCATGGAAGGGACTGTTCTTGTGCAGTACGGCAGTGTGCCATGCTGTAATACGTACACTGGGATGTGTACAAGTGCAGGGGGCATGTTTGAGAGCAGTGCTCTCACAATACACATGCCCCCTGAACACCAGAATTGCCGTACAGCAATTTAAAAAGAGTGAGATTGCTCGTTAAACCTCTCAACCCATTAGAGTATGAAATCTGGACAAAATCCATAAGGGAGAACTGCTAAACATTGCTATTACAAACTTAGAAAGTTGCTAGAATAACAGGTTTTGCATTAGCATGAATATCGTGAAGGGTTTGAAGTCT
>NC_056728.1:1827478219-1827495719 GCF_019279795.1 Protopterus annectens | reverse complement strand
ACAAGATTTGTACCCTTGTCAAATGGAAACAGGGGCTTGCTTGGGAGATGAAACATTTGCAAACAGGGGCCTGGGAGATGAAGCATTTAGAGGCTGCCCATGCCTACTAGAGACATAGGTGCCAAAACAAGGATGATTTTCCTGTTCCTCACCAGTTGTCCAAGTTACACTTTATTTGAGTTAAGGAGGAACTCTGCTTCACAGCAGAGCCTGTTTCAGAGAAGGGGTAGTCTCTGAGATACACACCTGTCTCTCTATCAGGTCCCTTTCATATCACAAGAAATGTGTAAGGCTTTAGAATGGGTAATTCTGGTGCTCCTTGTTTTGTAGTTATGCAGGGAGTCCATCAGGGTAGGGTCCAACAATGCCTTGTATGCCAGACAAAGAGCTCCCCTCAACAACATGTAGGAGACAGAGTACAGGGATAGGGCTTTGAGGTGGTCTGCATATGACATTTTACATACACCCTGTATTCATTTAGTGAGACACCTCCTGTTGTTGGACGTGCCTACATACCAAAGGGGGCATCGTACTCAGTGATAGGTCTGATGAATGCTGAATACAATGAAAGAATGTCCTCCTTAGAACTAGATGCCATACCTTTATTTCTAAGTTGCAAAGCATAGAAGAATTTTCTCACTACTGTAGACATGTAATGATCAAAGGAAAAATGAGTGTCCATGTGTGCCCCCAAGTCCCTGACTACTGGGTCTAATCTCAGGGGTGTATTGTCAATATGACAGTTACTGGGGTGGATGACTTCATGAAGGACACTGTTATACATATCTTGGCATTTAATTTTAGTCCATGGCTCTGACACCAGTTATTTATCTCTGTCAGCCCTTCCTGGAGAGCATTTATGTTTGTGGGGGATTCTATGACTGTTCCTAATTTGCAGTCATCTGCAAATTTGGTCAGCCAAAGGCCTTTGTATATTGGACTTGACTTCAGAGAAGTAAGCCAAAAAATGAGTGGTCCTAGGACAAATCCCTGAGGGAATCTGCTTGTGACTGGCCTCTTTCTAGAGGTGGACTCCCCAATTCTAACTTCCTGGATACTGTCAGTCAGCCAGCTGGCTAGTCACATGGTGACATAAGGGTTCCTAACCTCTTGCGTTTGTCAACAATGCCCAAGTAGAGTATTGTGTCAAATGCTTTTGCCAGGTCAATGTAGGCACTGTGAAGCATTTTGCCTTCATCCACTGCTTTGGTCACATTTTCAAATAAGTCTACCAGATTGAGTAGGCATAACCTGCTCTTGACAAAATCATATTGGGGTTGAGTCCAGTGTCTGAAGGTTTCCTATGTTGTTAATGATCATTTTCATAATAATTCTTTCCATGGCTTTGTACATCAAACTAGTGAGACTTATGGGTCTGTAATTTCCAGGGTCTGTAAATGGCCCGCCTTTGTGCAAAGGGATAACTCTTGCTGTACTTCATTCATTACGTACAAAGCCTGTTTGCAGGCTGTGGGTAAACAGGCATTCCAGAGGCCCTGATAGGTCATGTGTCCTGCTATTTAGAAGGCATCCTGGGATATTGTCTGGGCCCTTCAATGCAGTGTTCCTGGCCTTAGAGAGAACATTGAAGACTTGCTCCTTAGTGATAGTAGGGGGAGTTATATTTGATGGTATTTCCTCAGGGGAGGTTAAGGGGGAGAGGAGTAAAGTTAGAACTGAATTTGTTTATCAGTAGGTTTGGTGTATCTACTGACTCAGTACTGATGGCTCCATTTACAATGAGGTCTCCACAAAATTGTGTATTGCCTTTGAGGTTGCAGACATAGTTAAAGAATGCTTTGTGGTTGTCCTTGGCTCAGGAAGCCAAATTTACCTTAAATTTGGCTTTAGTAGACTTCATTTGTTCTCTGAATTATTTCTATAGTTTGATGAGAGTGCTTGTATCCTTCTGGGAGCTATATGTCCTAATTTTTGCCATGATTTTCTTCCTTCTGTTATACAGCCTATTGATGTTGTGATTCCACTTGGATGGCTTGTTTTATGAATTAGTTCTGTACTTCTTCCTGGTGTTTGCAGCTGCTTCTATGCAACTGCTGACATACTTGTATAGGGTTTTATGTAGGCAGCAGTGTTCTCTGGGTTTATGGGGACTTGAAATGTTTCCAGGTTATCACTTAATAGTAGGAAGTTAGCTTTAGAATAGTTCATGAACATTCCAGGGTTAGCTGGGGGTTCCAGGTATTATTTTTACTATAAAGAAGACCATTTTGTAGTCTGACATTACCAGAGGGGATATTACACTAGGGGGTGTGCAGCACAGTCCCATATTAATGAGAACCAGATCCAGTATGCTTGCTTCTTGGCTGGTGTATCAATAATCTAGTCAAGGGAGTTTGTGTTTACAATATCTGGGAATCTCTGTGCCTGCATGTTTAACTTCATATATGATTCCCAGTTAACAGTGGGGCAATTAAAGTTGCCCATGAATATGGTATTGTGTTGGATGGTGAGTGTTTCCAGTAAGTTTAAATACATGTTATAGGTTTCCTGAGTCATAAAAGTGGACCTATAGCATTCAAGGAAGTGGTATTGGATTTTGCCTGTGGTGATTTGAACATGAAGAAGCTAAAGTATATTATCCTGTTTGATCGGCCTTGAGGACGATTTATTTTTGATGTAAACGGAGACACTTTCACCTTTAGTCCCTATGTGTTTAGTAAGTAATCCCTTGCATGAATTTAAATTTATTGTTATAGATCAAGTACATTTGGGGCAAAGGGGAGGGCCTAGTGATGAATTTCTGGAATACCCAGAACTTAAGTGGCAGCTAAAAACGAATGCCACAACTACCCCTGGGTTTAATGATGCAATGTCCTTAAGTTGTTGTGACTTTCGGCTTTTCCCAATTAGGGGTCGCCACAGCGGAACTCCAGCCTGCTAATGATTGGCAGTTGATTTTTTACGTACCAAGTTGCCAGCCCTGATGCACAACCTTCAACGAAGGTACGCCCATTCACACATGTCTCCACGCAGAAGACGCTCTGAGAGCCGAACTGGACAGAGTCTTACTGCAAGGCAACAATGCTACCGCAGCACCACCACCGCAGGTATGTAAGTACTGTTTTAAAACTAAGATCTGCATATTTTATGTTTTAATAAAGGGCATTAGATGTATTTTTTGTATTTTTAATAGTAGCATTGTATATTTGTATTGACTATGATCTAAAAGGAATTTTAGAATGTTTTGTATTTTATATTTATATTTAATTAATTATTTTAAGTTTTCTATTTGTTGCTATAGTGATGTTAATTGAGGGGAGGGCTTCTTTATTGTAGTATGATGTGACTATATAAGCTGTGTATTTGAAGTTAATTGTATTCTGATGACGTCCTTGAAGTCTGTGGATAAAAGCTCTTAATAAATCATTGTTTTGGATGCTGGCATTCTTCATTTTTTATTTTTGTTTGTTGGTTTGCAGTTCGTGCTTCAGTGTATTTATCTGTCTGTGTAGTAGTTGATCTAAATGTGTGGAAGGCATTATAGCCTTGCACTACCAGTGTGCTCTCCACAACTTTAAACAATGACTCAGTGACTGCACAGACATCAGCATTCTCTGGTGTGAGGAGAGCTTGTAGGGAGTGGAGTTTTTTTGTTTACACTCCTAGCATTTAGCAGTAACACCTTTAGATTTTCTTGGTTTTGATTTGCTATTTCAGAAGTACTTTCAGTTTGGCATTGCCTGAAAAAGGCACTATGGGGGAAGACAATGTTTTAGCTGATATTCGAAAGCCTAGAGGGGAGAGATAGAATTATTAAAGTCAGTCATCTTCTGTTGTATTATGGCATCATCCTTGCAGAAGGTAAAATGCTGTTCAATGCTAGGCTCATATCAGCTTGGGACATATATTCTGAGAGTTCCATGATGCCTCTCGTCATATAATCTAAGGAGATTATTATATAAATATTTTACATGACATAAATGAAAGATAGAAATAACTATAACTGGGGAGCTGAAATGAGTGTAAATAAGGGATCTGTAGACAGGAGGTATACGTATAAAATGAAACTATAATTGGATGCTGTACCAAGTACTGGTATGTCAAGATACACAGTAGCCGCTAGACTTTATCAGTACAAACCCTCTGGATAAGGGTGATAAAATCCTTTACTCCAGAGATGCATCTGTTCCCTCCAAAGTAAAGAGAATGCCAAATTCAAACATAAACCCATATGGTGGAATTCAAATACAAACAGGGTATATAACAAAAGAAAAAATACACATTGCACTTAAAAATAAACATATTTATTTTATTTTTATTTATTTTGTGATGACCCTGCACTGGACCAGTAATCATGGACCCTCAATCCTCACCAATGGCAACTGTGAGGGGACATTCACTGGGAGGAAAACAGGTACACACTCAGTATTTCCATATGGAATATCTGTGTCAAGTGCAGTTTCTCTTAAGAGTACACAGAGACCACAGTCAATTTGGGGTCGGTTTCTGCCTCTTCCTCCAGATCCCCAATAAGACTCCCCACTGGCACCACTATAGAGTTGAGATCTCAGCTGAGTGACCAAGCCAAGACCTCCAGCACTCTATCTGTCCAACCAGTGCTTTGTGTCCATGCCCAAGTAGCTGACACAGGGTTACTAGCTATGCCCTCTTTCTGCCCAGACTATAAAGTGGTTACCACTGCCACCAGTCATACCTTATCGGCTACTTTAGGGCCCTTAACAAAGGGTGTCTGATCTTATTGTGTAATATAAACAGTACAAATGGTAGCTTGACCAAGAGCAAGGCTATTAGGAGACACCACACAGTATCACCAAATAAATATGCAAGTACTCTCAAAACTTAAATATCTCTACACAGATCACTCATAATGAAAGGTTTAAATATATTTAATAATAAAAATAATGAATGGACAATACAATACTAAATATATATTCAGTGTGACACCAGAGTTCAAAACCACAGAAAATATTTAAAATAACATTGCAATACAGGCTCACACAAATAAACAAAAACAAAATCTAAACTAAGCTTTGCTATATTCCTGACTGTATCTAAGAGAGTTACTATATCCTAGCAACTTACTTAATTAGAGCAAGACAGATGATGTGGTGAATGGTTCCTGTTGTTGTCAGGTCCCTGACAGAATGCAGAATGCTCTGTCTCACTAAAAGACTTCTCAAACTAATATCTAAAATATTACTGCTGGGATAGCTTGCAGAATGACATCATTTCTTGTCATCTGACTTCTAGTTCCTAGGTAAAACCCCCATTGCTGAAGCTGGCAGGACTTAGCACCTACCTGTAAAAATATTGCTACAAGGGCTTTTGCTCAGATCTTTGGCAGGTGTTGGAAGTCATAAAACAATTGCATTCCTTCATGTTTTCAGAGTAGTAATTAGTTCACCCCAAAGACAACATAGAAAGCCTTCTAGTACAGACTTTGTGTCTTTGACTGCATTGAAACCTGTGAGATAGCCTCTTTATGGCCTAGCCTATAAAGTAATATAATTTCAAATATGTGTCTAACATTTGCTGGCCTGAGGTTAACCCTCCAGTTTCCTTGGTTGAATATTTATAATAGTGCATGTACAGTTCTGTTCTCTGTAGTAGGCACACTGTTGTTACATTTCAAACACACTTTACAAATACCTTTTCAACACACATTTGTACAGAGCAGTTTGATATACACATGACATGCAGTTCTAATACATTTGTAACACAAGCATCTTATACAACATACAGTTTTAATACATTTCTATCACCAGCATCTTGTATAAATTAGTTTGATATTGATAAATGACATATAATTCTTTACAAAACTCAAGCTAGCTGTGCTGGCAGTACCTCCTTTTCTCATATATTTATTTGACTTGACTGGGTATATGCCCATTTTCAGCAGAGGCCTAGGGAGAAAAGCTCTAGATACAATAAGCAAAATATTACATAATTAAAATGATTTTAAGAATTACAGAATTGCAATAATTGATACAAACAATATAAAATTCTTCACAGTTACCAAGAAAATAACAGTATACCTCAACCATCCAACTTCTTCCCCTGTGTTTAATCTTTTATTCCTACCGTCCTGTCTTAACCTTATATCTTAACATAAGTCATACTTTACAAATAGCCTAGCTAAGTTCAAACCCTAGGTTTTGTTGTCATGATGCAACACATTTGTATTTTCTTATGTATACTATATTTTGTTTACTTTATACTTTAATGATTATTGTAATTTGTGAATTTAAAATTTACTGTTACTCATGGAGCTTTTCTCCCTTGACCTCCGTTGAAAAAGGACCTGTGTCTAGTTGGACTTCCCCAGTAAACAAATATTAAATAAATAAGTAACAAAATGGATAAAACACACATTTATACATACATTAGTCAAACTTAACTCACCTTAAACCTAACTCAACTTAACTCACAAGATGCAAAGAAAAAAAGCTTGTGACAAACTTAATATGGAACTGTAAACCCTGATCAAATCAAACAAAGCCAAATATGAGGTAAACATAGCCACCCAGGCAAAGAAGAACCACAAAGTCTTCTTTAACTCTATTAGAAATCCTAGAAACAATACCCAGCACTGAACAGAGCTAATAGTAAGGGATATCACATACTTCTACTGACAGGATATAGACAATGTACTAATTGATAAATTTAACACTAACTTCACCTCCTTCTCCCTTCCTACATTTCCAGATTTCCTACTCATATCTACACCCCCTACTTCAAATCTCCTATCAACAAGTCCTCAATGTACTATGAAAGACTGTTTACTGACCAGCCTGAAACAGGATCTGTCAGACTGCCCCCCTCCCAATCGAGGCTCATTTAATGTCAGCCTCCAAACAAGCTTTGATTTGGACAATAGGGAAGAGCAACTGTCATTCCCTTGCATAAATTAAGGGCATTAGCTGATCCAAGAAATTATATACCAACAAGTTTTACTAGCTTTATCTGTAAAGCAATGAAAAGAATCATTATAGAATTAATAAATAAAGACATAGGTAACCAACAAACATTTGAACCAGTCCAGTATGGATTTGTCAAGGGAAAATCCTGTCTACTTAACCTGTCTGACTTCTTTCGGCTGGTTCCTGTAACAATGGATGAGGACAAATCAGTAAAACCCACATAGATACCAGATGCATTCAATACCATTCCACACTCAGGTATCATAGATAATCTATCCCAGCTAAGATTGAATCCCTGTGTAATTCACAGGATATCAAATTGGTTCTCAAATAGAAACCATGAAATTAGGGCGAACAGCTCTACTTCCTCCAAAAGACCTGTCACTAGTTGGGTACACCAGGGTTCAGTCTTTGCACCATTCCACTTTGGAATTTGCTTCTTACAGGTCAAAGATACTGTTAAGGGTTTATGGTTGACCAAGTCTGCAGATGACTGTAAACATCATAAATCCCCAAAGGACACCAAGATCTTCCGACAGGGCTTTTTCCAAAACAATAGCTTGTGTCAAAACTTTGGACTAGAACTAAATGATAAGAAAACTACAGTAATATCCTTGTGAAAGTAAGAAGTCACTTGTAACCAACAGACTGAAAACATACCCCTGAAAATTAATCCAAGAGTTTGGGACCTGGGAACTTATATAGACAATGAAGTGTCCTTCAATCACCATGTATCCACTATTGTGGGAAATCATGTTTTTTATTTGACAACTTATTACCAAGGGTATGGCATTCAGATTCAGGGATATGATCATTCTACTTTATTCAACACACATCAATGATAAGGGAGTATAATACCCCCTTCAATATGTAGCTATCTAAACATCTGACATCACCTGAATACTCACATGAAAACTACTAAGAAATCAAGGGACTAAATTGTGACACCCCTACACTGGCCCAGCAATCAAGGAGCCTCAATCCTCACCACTGGCAACAGTGGGGGGGGGGGACATACACACTGGGAGGATGAGAGGTACACACACAGTAAAGTGCAATTTCCCTTACGAGCACACAGAGACCACAGTCAGTCTAGGGCTTGTTTCTCCCTCTTTCCCCAGATCCCCAATTAAGACTCCCTAGCACAGCTATAGGGTTGAGATCTCAGCTGAGTGGCCAAACGAAGACCTCCAGCACCCTCTTTGTCCAACCAGTGCTTCGTGTCCCTGTCCAAGTAGCTGACACACACACACACACACACACACACACACACACACACACACACACACACACACACACACACACACACACCCACACACTTTGAGGTTTGATTTATGCACACACACACCTGGGAAAGGCTGGTACAGGTTTACTAGCTATGCCCCCTTCTGCCCAGACTATAAGGTAGTTTCAACCACCAGCAGCCACTACTTATCAGCTACTTTAAGTCCCTTAGCAAAGGGTGTCCAGTCTTACTGTGTAATATTACCATCAATCCAAATGGTAGTTTGAATAAGAGTCAGGCTATTAGGAGTAGTCTGTATAGTCCCACCAAATAGATATGCAAGTACTCTCAGATATTAAATTTCCCTAAACAGACCGGCCACAATCGAAATGTTTAAATATATTTAATAATAAATAATAAAAGAACAAGACAACACTAAATATGTATTCACAGTGATATCAGAGTTCAAAATCACAGGAAATATTTAAAACAACATTGCAGGACAGTCTCAAAAAAACAGACAAAATCTAAACTAATCTTTATTATGTTCATAACTGAATCTAAGAGAAATTACTGTACCCAAGTTAACTTACAGCAAGGCAAGTACAGAGGTGGTGAGTGGATGTTGTCAGGTCAAAGATAAATATAAAATCCTCTCTCTCTCTCTCTCTCTCTCTCACTCTCAGAGTGTTCTTAAATTAATATCTCAGATACTGCTGCTGGTATACTTGCAGCATGACATCACTTTTTCTCACCTGACTTCAGTTCCCAGGCTTACAAATAACACCCACTGATGCAGCATCTGGCATCTCCCTGTGAAAATACATAGCCTTCAGATGCCTGCAGCTGCTAGAAGACATAAAACAATAAAACACTTACAATACAATGCAGAAAGCACCCTAGTTCTAGACATCCTGTCTACTTCCTGCATTGAAACAAACTTTTATACCACAATTATAAAACAATTTAATTTCAACTATTTTCTTGACATTTTGCAAGTTAATCGTCTATGTTCTAGTTCCCACCATTAAAACATATACATTTACACAGGTACAATAGTTTATATACATTTCTGTTCTTTCCCAGTAAGGTACACTGTGGACACATCCTTAAACTCAGTACTTTACACACACACACACACACACACACACACACACACACACACACACACACACACACACACGCATACACACACTCACACACACACACACACACACACACACACACACACACACACACACACACACACACACACACACACACACACTTCTGCACCAGCAGCTTGATATACAGACAGCATACAGTTCTAATATAGTGGTAACACAAGCAATTGCATCCTGTTGATATTTACAAGTGACATGCAACTATTTACAAAATTCCAGATAACTATGCTGGCAGTATCTCCTTTTGTCGCACTTCGACATAAATTATATTAATATTCAGAAATGTCAGGGACCTGGGAACCTATGTAGTCAATGAAGTGTCCTTCAATCACTATATATCCACTATTGTAGGAAAGCATGTTTTTACTGGACAACTTATTACCAAGGGTATGGCATTCAGATCCAGGGATATGATCATTCTTCTTTATTCAGCACTCATCAATGATCAGTTTGTATAATGCCCCTTTCAGTATGTAGCTATCCAAAAATCTGACATTGCCTGAACACTCACATGAAAACTACTAAGAAATCAAGGGACTAAATCATAAAAACTATAAGGAAAATCTCAAAACTTTTTCCCTCTTCTCATTGTCATCCAAGTTACTGAGAGGAGATCTCTGCCTCACATACAGAGCCTCACCAGACCCTATCCTATCAGACCTACTGAACATGCACAAGTCCAATGAGTGCATAACCATCCCCGCAAGAGATCTAAATCTCTTTTGAAGCATTAATAGGACATGTCCGAGGGATAGATATGTATCATTGAGTATATTCTTAGGAATCATCTTCCTCTCCACATAAACTAAAGTACTTCTCTTGCACTGGTCAAATGTCATCTGGATGAACAGATGGGAAATGACAAAGTCACCATGATTTAGTACCTTGTCTCTCATGAATAGGGGCAACATGCAAATGTTCTGCTCTTCTATAGATTATTTGTACTTAATGTATAAGGTCTAAAAACTACATGGGAATGTATGGTTAAGCTTCTAATTATCCCCAGGGATCAATACCCTACCTATGAACCAGTAACAAAAATGTGTAGACATGAAATAAGTAGTAACGAAATGGAAGGGAAGGGCATAAATGACAGGAATTGAAGGTAATATGGAGGGGATTGTATGACCAGAGAAACTGCAGTTGCCTTAAGCTCCCTGTATATGACAAAAGGATTAACAATACAGAAAAAAATCATAATTTAAGTACAGTTTGTAGATATTTCCTTTAAGTAGTGAGTTCCCTGTTTTAAGCTTTTTTTAAAACTTAGATCCCCAGTAAATTAACAGAAGGAGATATAAAGAGGATTGTATAATTGTACCTGTGCAGGAGATTAGTACTGCAGTGCCATACCTCTCAACTGTACCGAATTCCTCGGTATTTCCTATTTTGGGGGGCAAAATAATAGAGTGAAACAAATTCCTGAGTGGCACCTTCAAATCCCAATTTTGTTACTGTTTTATTTTTGTTTTATTTACATTTTTAATGAACGCTGATGTCATCACACATTGCTGGTGTATCCTGCAAAGTCCTGGGCATGCATGATGATGTCAGCGTCGTTAGTGTGGCAGTGTTTGGTTTTCCCACCTCTAATTTCAAATTATTTACAAGGCAGACTGGCATAGGATAAATACAGTGGATATACAATGATCTCATATAGACAGACAGTCAAAGACCTCTTATCCTCTAAGCATTAATAACAGAAATAGCCAGGTCTGTGACTGTTACTAGGCAATGCCCCCTGCCCCTCCTCACTTTGGGTTTACAGTTCTTTTGAACTGATCGCTTGTCTGTGCTAGTACTCTTAGGAAGTGTTAATGTATAAAAACTACAATTTAAGATTCTTCTCTTTACTTTTGGCAGAATTATGTCATAGGCCAGCAGTCAGCAAGTTATTTTTTTTGTTCATTCATTTTGTTGCTGGACATACCACAGAGGACTGTGGAAATATTAAAGTATTACAGTACTCAAGGGAAAGGTTTAAAAATGTAAACTAGCAAACTCTAATTAAAGGAATTTTAGAGAACAGAAGCATGGCCCAAAGTGAAAGCAGTACAAAAAGAGTTGGATCCTTGGAGGATAATAGTAGCATTTCAAGAGCATTATGATAACCAACTCAAGTAACCCCCGAAAGATACATTTTAAATTATCTATTTAATGACTAAAACCCTGGCATCCATAAAGCTTTCGCATAGTATGCTCCATCATGTGAAAATATAAAAACAAAAAAAAATTCATTCTTTTAAACACATTTTGAATATCACATGTTTCTAAAAATCTCTCTTATTGGATAGGAAACTATCATCTAACACTAACATTTAACACTATTGAGAACTGGTTCACCAACCAATGCCTACTGCTGAACCCCAATAAAACTAAACTTCTACTCTTCACCCCCACTAGTAGATCTGCCACACTTTCATTCTCTGTCACGTCTAACAATGGTACCACTATCTCCCCAGATCAACACATCAAACTTCTAGGGGTTATCATAGACAATCTCAAATTTGACCTATAGGTCAACAAAACCATACAGACCATCAATAAGAAGCTTGGATCACTGCATAGAAACAAGTTATTTTAACCCCACTGGCTAGGACTGCAATCGCCCGGAGACACCTTCTCTCTACTCTTTTATATGCCTCCCCTGTACTCTCAAACCTCAACAAATCTGAACTAGGTAAGCTGTCCCATAGCTACAACCATATTGCCAGATTCGCCACTGGCTCCACCTATAGAAGCCACCACTGTCAGAACCTGAAACAACTAGAGTGGCTAGAACTGCCCAGCTTAATTCAATTCAATCAGCTCTTAATAGCACACAAAATTCTGTACCACCCTGAGGATATCCCCTAACTTATAAATATTATTAAGCCATATAGCAACTGGAGATCCCTATGGTCAGCCAACAAACTACTGGTCCAAACCCACAAAGCTAATAACTCTGCTGGTGAATCCCTGTTTGCCAACTTTGTTAGCAAAACCTGGAATTCGTTGCCAAACTATATAACCCTACAATCCTCCAAAAGTCTCTTCAAAAAAACCCTCAAACAGTATCTCAAAGTGAACTGGCTTTGCCCATGTACCAACCCTGATTAAGTTATAAACTGAAAGCATAATCTGTAAATATCATAACATGCAACTACGTCACCAAGCTCTATATCCAATCTGACATCTCTTGCTTTTAATTGTGTCTGTCCATGAGGATTGTGAGTCCCTACTAGGGAACACTACTAAACCATTGTACAAAATCACTTTGTTTTATATTTTCTAATGTTATTTAACTTCTTGTGTAATCTATGTAAGTTTGTCTGTTTGAAGCTTTTCTCCCCGGGCCTCCACTGAAAACGAACATGTATCCAATCGGACTATCCCGGTAAACAAATGTAAAATAAATAAAAATAAAGAAATAAATCTTAACTTTAGCACAGGTAAAGGTTTTATACTATTTGTCCCATTCAAACAATAAGGCATTCATTTTAATCTTTCTCCTGCCAGTCGGGATCTGTTAGCAGTTACTTAGTCATAGACTTCCTATGGAACTGGTGGATTATGTTGCAGTATTTGGGCTGCCTGTGTTAGAGAAAAGGAGAGTTATTTTTTTTCATGGTCATTCAATCGGTATCTAATGTTTATTATTTATTACTTTTGTTTACTGGGATAGTCTGACTGGGTGCTTGGTCAGTAGTCATACATTATATACCCTAGACTCCTCGTGGAGCTGGCGGCAGACTACGTTCATGTTTTTTCTGGGTTGCTGTTTCAATGAAATTGTTTTGGAGCAGCTGATCAGGTAAGTGCTTTATTTCTTTTTCCCATCCACTCATCAAGATTTCTCTTGAAGAGGGCCAGTGAGGTGCTCTGTTTGACATGTATGGGAAGTCAGTTCCAGAGCATGGGCAGTCTCTGGGTTATGAACATGTCCCTCCAGCATGTTCTTTTGATTGTGGTAATGAGGTTGAGGTCTCTGGAGTATGTGGTGTAGAGGGATTGGGATTTCTTTAGATGTAGCATTTCTAACAGAGCTGGGTCTGACATGGGTTTGTAAGTCAAGCAGAGATCGCCTCTAAGTAGGCGATATGAGACAGAGAATAGTTGGAGATTTTTGAGTCTGTCCATATAGGGCAAGTGTTTAAGGCCTAGGATCCTCTTTGTGAGGTACTTTTGAGGCATCTCCAGCTGTTGCATGTGTCTAGTGAGGTACATGCCAAATGGGGCATTGTACTCGATGATTGGCCTAATGAGGGAAGAGTAGAGGGAGACAATGACCTCTTTCTTCCTGGATGCAAAACCCTTAGTAATGAGATGTGCCACATAGAAGGACTTTCTGACCACAGTGGCAAAGTGGTGGTCAAAAGAGAGGTTGCTGTCAACCTATGTTCCCAGATCTCTTATAACGCCTTCTGTGTTCAGTGATGAAAAATAATATATTGAAAGATAACTAAAAAGTTATGAAAAACCTCCCCATGTTCAGGAGAAGTAGGTGAAAATGCACCTAAATTTAAAAAGAAAAGATGTGAGAGTTTGAATGAATTGTTGGAAATGGTGCCAAGTTACAATAATAATTTTAAAAAAGGGGTGATTAAATGTGGTTTATTGTAAACACTGCAACTATTCCTGTGGCAGCAGATATATGTATAGGGTTGCAATAGCTATGGTCCTTGGTTCTAATACAGGAAATTCCAAATGTTTAGGGGTGGAAGGTTGGCATAAGGGTTAAGGTGTTTACCTTATAAACACAGAGTGCAGGGGTTGGCTCTCACATTAGGTAATTTGCTAGGCATAAAATTACCTACAAGGGCAGTTAATCTATGAATCTATATTAATAATGAAAGTACAGAAGTAGTTGCTAGTATTAAAATTAAAAAATAATCCAGATCACTTCACTTGTTCCAGTTATTTATATTGCATTTTGTATCTTATGCAATGCATTTTATATTAGTAGACCATCATAAAGCTTAATCTGTGTATATATGAATATATAGGACTTGAAGACCAGGAATGTGAATAATGCTTTATATAAGCATTTTGTTTTGTGGAATAATTTTATTAATTTAACATTTTTGATTCTGGGCTGTGTGGGAGACAAAAAAAACAACAAGGAGATACAAGGGGACTACCAGATTGGCATGAATAATGCTGGCGGATAAGATTACATGCCAGTGTTTTCTTAAGAATTAATTATATGGAGAATTTAAAGTATATTTAAATATAAGGAAGTTAGAAAATTAAGGAATCACTTGATGATACTGAAGTCATGTGACTTCTTTCATCTATTTCATCTACTTAATATGTGTCTGTTTTAAACATTTTTAAGCCTGATGAAATCTGTAAGGATGAAAGAACTTACAATTTTATTTGTGAGATTTTTTTAATTAAAGTTTATTCTTTAACAGGCCATTTCACAGATTTTTTATTTGACATTCCTTTTATGGAAAACCAGTAATTTCCCAGTAATTATTTGTGGTGGACTTTATGGTGATGCTAGTGGAACCAAGGGCTATGAGGATGCTAAGATCCCACTGCCTCCAGTTTCCTTTCAATGTTTTCTGAATTCACTCTACATGTGTCAACATTAAGGTTCACTTTTTCTGAATGAACATGGAAATGTCATGTCTCTGCTTGCATCTCCTTCAAGATCCATTGCTTCTGTTAACACCTTGGGATCTATGAGTAGTATATTGTCTGGTCACCTTGTGACCCAACAAATCCTTTTGATGTGGAGGAGGTCAATGGAAACAATAAGGGGAATAAACCTATAAATGAAGAATTTATTACCTTGGAAAAGGGACTTATTAAAACTAAAGCCGCTTTAATGGGGTACACTGTTTTTTTGAACAAGAAATTAAATCCAAATAAATCCCCAATGAACTGAGTTTTTAAAAAAACTGCCATCTGGAAGTATTTATCCTGACAAATTTATTGAAGACTGGAAACAACTTAATTTTAAGACGTATTCCACCACGAAAAAACAGGAACTGATGCACCTCAAACCAAAAACCTTTATTTGCACACTAAATCAATTCTCTTAGTGCCTCGGCAACAAATAGCCTTTACAGAGTAATATCACCTCTAAAATGAACTTCTTTTATACAAAAAAGTTTACACAATCATTTAATTGATAAAACAATTATTCAATAAAATAATTAACTACTTATAAAAAATTAAAAAGGGTTTTATGTAAAAAAAATACACTTTATATAAAGCTTTTCCAATTATACTCCTTGTTCATGCCCTTTGGTTGGAATGTATTGTATTTTAATATAAAAATTGATTCTTTCTTTCTCACAAAATGCTTAACACTATCTTCACTCAAGAGGTTTTATTTAATTTGCTCTAAAAACATCACTTGTAAACCATTTAGGTTTCCTGGTGCACCCTATTAAAATGTTCTGATACTGGGCTAATTGCTTTGCTATTCTTAACATCCTTAATGTGTTCCTTGACCCTACCTGCTAAACTTCTCTTACTTTCCCCAATATAATAACTTCCACAGGGGCACTTAAGAGCATAAATAATACCTATGCTTTTACATGTGAAAAAGTCCTGTGCCTGAAATTTTCTTCCATTAATTGTGTTAAACGTTTCTACTATATATCTACAGATGGAACAGCTTCCACAAGGCTTAGTACCTTTAATTCCTATTTCCTCTATTCTATTTTCCATGGGTTTCTTGAAGGTCCCATGTACCATAAAATCTTTAAGGTTACATCCCCTCTGGTAAGAAAACCTTAATTTAACATCCCTAAGGTAGCTCCCTCCATTTTGGTTATGTTCCAATAATCTTTTAACAATTTTTCCTGTCTAGTTGAAAATAAAGTGTATTTCGAAACATAGAAAAGATTTTTTTCTGAGCTAAACGGATGGGATATTTTCTTGTTGTTATTTCGTAAGGATCCTACAACATTACTCTTGTTTTTCATAATTTTATTATAACTATCCCTGACTAAATTTTCATCATAGCCCCTGTTCAGAAACATAGCTACTGCCTTGTTGGCTTCCAAATCATGCTCCTGTGCATCACTACATAATCTTATTCTTAATATTTTACCATAGGAAATAGATACCAGGGTATGTTCAGGATGACAGTTAAAAAGAAGCATGTAACATATAATTTGGTTGTTCAAACTTCCTGAATATCCTGTTTTTTATATTCCCACTATTCAAGCTTTCTAAAGAAATGTCTAAATAATTAACTAATGTACCTTCTTGTAAACCATCATATCTCATGAAAAATCTGTTTTCATTTAAAAATTTAATAAACAACTGTACCTCATCTTGTCCACCTTTGCAAATAAAAATAAGATCTTCAATGAATCTAAAATACTTCTTAACATATTTTTTATAAAAGATACTTCTATATATATGATACTAGGCCCATAAAAAGACTGTCATACATGGGGGTGAAAGCCACCCCCATGGCTGTCCCCTGTGTTTGTTTATACAAGCTATTATAAAATTCAAAAATATTGTTGGTCAAACAAAACTGGATAAGCCCTTTAACATATTGAGTTCTAGTATTATCTCCTAGAAAATAGTCTAAGGCCTCCATTCCAAATTTATGTTGGATATTTGTATAAAGGCTAACTACATCTAACACCAAAAAGTACATTCCCTCTTCTATGTTATATCTTTTAACTTCTCCAGAAAGTCAAAGGAATCCTTAATATATGAGGGTAACTTTATTACTTCCTTTAACAGAAAATAATGTAAGAAGCATTCTAAATTATGAGTGAAATAACCACTCACTGATACAATAGGACGTCCTGGTAGATTCTTAATGTCCTTATGTAACTTGGGAACACAAAAAAGTGTTTTGCCATAGTACTATTCCTACTAGAAAACTTATTCTTTACATCAGAATCTGTGAAATAATTTAACCGTACCCCTTTATGTAGTAAGCCTTCATACTCTATCTTAGCTTGTTCATAAATCACCATATCCACTTTTTTATAAACCTGTTCGTTTTTAAGATGTTCTATACACATCTTAAAATAATGATGGGAACACATCACTACTAATTTCCCTCCTTTATCTAAGGGTTTAAATACTAGTTGGTCATTGTTACTCAGTTGTTTCAAGGTGTCCCATTCTCTTTTAGTCATATTAATTACCTTTTTTTGTGTTTTTATAAAATTAATTCATTTCTTTTTCTAATTAAATGCAAGATAAAACTGATGTATGCTTTCATTCCTGAATGGCGGGATAAA
>NC_056728.1:1827460719-1827473219 GCF_019279795.1 Protopterus annectens | reverse complement strand
TCTGAGATCACCATACCTCAGAGGAAAGGGAGTATTCCATCTTCAATTTGGTATAGCCATTCAGTCTCTGTATTCCTACTCACTGAAGTGAGTCCCGACATTTAACATGGTTATCCAACAAAGTAGATTATGATAATAAAATGTTCAAGTTACTTGAAAATATAAGTGATTATCAAAATGTGCATTTTCTTACGGTTTGTAAAAGCATTTCAATTTATTGATTTTTGCATTGCATAGTGGATTCTGTAGGAGCTTGATGATATGGATTTGGCTAAATTCTTTAAAATAGAAAATGCAAAGATTTCTTACATTTTTGGACTGTTAAAACCCGCATAAGTGTTTATTAGATCCACCTATAATACCAGTGCTTGACAGTGGGATCTCCAAAACACAAACTATAGCTATTTACTTTTTAAAGCGTATCAGTAAAGTCATCCACACTTGCACTTCATCTTTAAGATATTCTTTTGATTTAAGTTTTGCACTCCAACCAAATATAAATAAATGACTATGGGGTTACTAGAAATTTCCTCTGCGTTTGCTTTACTCCCTGGGTGTGTCAGTAATTTTTTTTCATATTCACCCCATCCTATATATAAGTTTTGCTTGTGACCTAATATACTGACCAAACCTTCCTGTAGATTTTATAAGTTCTTTTGATTTAACTGACAAATTTAAAGTTATTAAAGAAGAATAGACCTTATATTATATTATATTGTTAAGCAACAATTATTTAAAAAATGCAAGTATGTATCCATTATGAATAAAAGAAAACATAATGCAAGATCAGATTTGGATGAAAAAATGCACAGTGAAAGGGTAAGCTATCAAAGTAAATCATTTATTATGAAATGAAAATGACTTTAAAGGAGAAACTTAAATTTTCAGCATAATCCTTCTTAAATGTGTTAAGAAAGATTAGTGATTTGTCAGATGAAAGGACTGCTGCTCATAAGTCTTGTCTCCTAGGCAGGGGAATACATGGGTTTGGGTGGAAGAAAAGAGCTGAATGGCCTGAATTCTCCAGGAAATTAATGAACCAGAGAACTTTTAACGTATATTTAAAAAGAAGGAAGCTAAAAACATTAATGAAGTCTTGTGACTGCTTTCAACTATTTAGAATGTGTCTCATAACCATTTTTAACAGTCTGATGAAGTCTGTAGGTATGAAAGTACTTATTGTTTTATTTGTGAGATTTTTTAATACAATTTTATTCATTAACCAGCTATTCTGACAATTTTTATTTATCATTTTTACTGCCAACTGGACAATTGTTAACGGTCATTTGTTGTGGATTTTTAACAGTTCTATGTATAACGTGTTCACTCCACATTATTTTACATCATCTTAGACACCATTCTGTTGAGAACCATCACACTGTATTCAGATATCTATTTATAAAATCTATACATGGATAGATGGATAGATATATAGACAGACATGAATATTTATATAATATATATACACATATATATATATATATATATATATATATATATATATATATATATATATATATATATACATATATATATGTATGTGTGTGAGGGGGGTGTAATACATGGAGCACTGAGCTTACAACTGAAGAGGTAAACTCATCAAACCCTTCTGTAGATCAATAGATGCATGTATACTTTTAAGAAGCTATCCAAGGGCTTGCACAAGTGTATAAATACTGAGCACGTGCAAGTGTGACTGCCATTTTGTAGTTAGCTGTTGAGATGTAAGCATGTACGTATGTATGTAAGGTCTGTCTGTTAACTAGTTTGCTCATATTTAATGATGCTGTATCCATCCTGATCTGTTTGTATGTATTAAAGCATCTAAACAAAACCCCAGGCCTTCTTGTTATATGTGTTTGAGATGAGTGAGCGACACCTTCCATAGCACATGACCCAGTTCTAACGGCACTTAGAGGGATACGTAACAAGTAGACAGTGCTGACCAGCAAAGAACAGTAGCAAAAAGTAAAATGGCTTAAATGGCTTTGTTTGTACAAATTGTCCATGCCTTTGAATTGTCTTATATTTTTGCTCTTTCCTTTGTAAATATTTTGATTTTCTGGCAAATCCATGAGGATTATAGCCAAACTATTAACCCAGACATTAGCGTTTCACAATGCTTATTGTTCATAAATGCATATAGACACAAAACCTGTTAATAAGACCTACATTTAAAAGGGTCCCTAATTTTGATCCTTTCTCCTCCCATTGTTTTTGAATTTGTCCAGAATTCGTCAGCAAAGAAGGTGAGATATGAGCTCTGTTTGACACAGTTAAATGCTTTAGTGACTTTCAAAGGCAGAAAAACATTTTGGGCTCCTCCAATATTTTTTGCTATAACTAGTACACAGAGCAGATAAAGTTCTAGGTTCATAGGTGTATACATGGCTAATGACCACTATGGCCTTTAAAAGCCTAGCTGTGCAACCCAAATGTGACCCACAAATCTGATTTATATTTGATTTGTAATAACATTCTATTATATGTTCTCGATCAACCCCTTGTGCAAAAATGGGAAAGGGGTTGTGTATGGATGGATGGATGGATGGATGGATGTTCTCAACATGAATACCTAGAGTCACCTCTCAACCTTTAATCTCAAGGTGATTGTTTTGCATTGAAGTCTCAAACACATAATAAGGCAGTTGTGATTAGAGACCTTATCTTAATTGTCTGTATTATGCCTAAATGAAGGTCACTAACTGAAGTGCCAAGAACTATTAAAGGAACCCACATTTCATGCTGCTTTTGTTGTTTTTATTTATTTACATACATCAGCAGCTGTAACTATATTACCTGAACTAGCAAGATGACCAAGAATATGGAAAATGAATCACAATTTAAGTACAGTTTCTAGCATTTCATTTAAGCAGGGAGATCCCTTGTTTGAAGCTTCCTTTTTATCTTAGATCCACAGAAGGATGTCTAAGGACAATTGCAATAATTGTACCTGTTCAGATTAGTACTGCAGAAAAAAACAAAGTGCTACTTGGCTATATTAATGCTTGAGTTTGTAATGGGGATGTAATAAGTAATTAACTTGACATGATAAAAAGATATCATTCCTCTAGTGGCTACCTATTTAGAGCCTCTATGTTAAGGATATGTGGTGACTTGTTACAGAGATATGTCTTACAGTGGCATTGTTATGCTAACTGGTAGCTCAGAATAGGACTGTGTGTAGCAGGCAATAAAAATTTTATCACACTTACAAAGTTCAGAGGATTAGATTTTTATATACCCCTGCTTTTGACTTTTGCACTTAAAGCTTCATTTAATCACTATGTTTAAGCTCAATGCAGAAGTGAAGACAGGGCTTATATAAATAGCTGCTTCATTTACCAAAATGTTTTGCAAACCCAGGACTTTTATGAGCATGATTTATGACAGCTGTCATAATCAGCAATAACATAGCAGTTACTTTATGAGTTCTAACAGATGTAAGGCCAGGCTAATATGTTTGCATCATCTTTACTGTATGTTCTGTTTGGCTGAACAGGGATACATTCTGTTCTGGTAAGTTTACTATTACTACCTCAACAAAAGAGAGCTTGGAAGGCCACAAGGCTGATAGAAATTCACTAGAGCGTTGTCAGACTAACAAGACATGAGACTTTACTGATGTTCTTTTTGTTAACTAAGACAGTATTAAGTAAAGAGTTAATAAATTTTATATACGCGTGTGGGTATGTGGGTATGTGTGTGTGCGGGTGTGTGTGTGTGTGTGTGTGTGTGTGTATATATATATATATTACCAGCCCTTGTACTGAGACACTTTTATGGCTTGTCGACATTCTTGCTTTGCCTTACCTGCTGTAAAGAAGACTAAAAAATAAAAAAGGCATTGGATGAATGTACACGTAGTTCATTTCACAAGTAACACAACTATATTTATCTGACACTACAAACCACAGTACAAATATGTAGATTCCTTTAACAAAACTTAGATTTGTTCAGCTTTAGCAAAAATTAAACGGTAGCTGTTGCTGGCTGGTCCATCCATGAAGGAGAAAAATGAGTTTGGTTTGCCATTTGGGTGACACCTAGAAGGAGCACAAGGTGTCACACCTGTGGAGCTCAAGCCTGCAGAACAAATGCTGCCCACAGCAAGATAATTAGCATGAATGTGAAGCCATGCAAAAATCTTGTGGTTACCAGTACTAACAGAGGTATAGCAAGTTACCGGGGGGGGGGGGGGTTAAAAGCTCTATCTGATTCAGACGTCTGGCCTGTTCCCTATTGTCTAGCTCTTGCCTCTTCAGGGGAGTGAATGGGCTTGAGAAGGTCCCCAGCCAAAACACAGACAAATATTACTTTCACTGAGGAAAACAGCTCCTTTCCTCATGCAAGGAAAGCCCTTATGCACTCATGCTCTCACACAAGGTCTATTTCCCTGAGACAGCAAATGTCAAAAAGTCATTGTCCTGCAGTGCGCAATGCCAGACCGTGACTCCATGATTATGACCACGACCATTATGCAGGTTGTTCTGAATTTCAAATAATGCACATCTGGGAACAATATTTTACAAATATTACAGAATCATTATACTGTTTTCTAAAATTATAAGTTTAATTTTTTTCAGAATATTTTAAAATTATAAAAGTAATACTAAACTTGATATTATATGTCATCACTTTCTTTTAGGTATCATAAAATAAGAACATTTGCTCTATCAATAGTTTTATATTTTGAAACAAATGCATTGTGGCAACAGCCAAATTCCACTGAGCCAAAATGAAACCTGATCCTGATTTGTTAACTGTGATGATTCATCAGGGTAAACCTATTTTTATTGGATGCTCAGGGAGAAATGCTTTTCCATTTCATTATATAAAAGTTCTTACGTTACATAACAGGTCACAAGATCATAGGAATTACAAGACAAGTATGTTAGAAGACCAGTTGTGCCCTGCCATTACCCATCCTCATAATATACTTCCCACTTCTATAAAGTCAAAGCAGAACAGGTTGGGGATAAATCTGCAGATACCCATCCTGTCATCCAGGTTAGTCTGGAAGGATGCAAGGATGTTAATCTGTTTTCTGTATTCCAAGGATAGGGTAAAAGTTGGCTAGTATATCTATTTCTCCGTTAAGTTTTATTTATAGGTCGGTGGAGATTTATATCCTTAGTTCCAGTGCTATTGGAGTTGCATGTCTTGCTGAGGTATAATCAGGGTGAGTCAGGTCCATTGCAGAAAATAATACTGTACATAGATCTACATGTAGGAGTCTGTAAATGACCAGGTATAAAGATAGGACTTCAAGCCTGTGTTGATAGTTAGGGTCTTTTGACCAGAGATCCTTTCAGTTAAGAAGCACTTGTGTATTTCTAACTGTGTGATTTGTTCATAGGTTCATAGGTTCATAGGTTGGTACTAGGCTATCGGCCCTAAGGCCTATGCAAGCCTAGCCATAACAATTCCCTGGAAATTTCTTCCCACAATATTTACTTCTCTTGGCCCCTGTCTAGCAGGGTGACTGACATGATTCGCGGGGTGAATTTCCTATCTCCCATCCAGTCATCAAGGTTCCTTTTGAAAAGGCCAATGAGGCGCTCTGCTTGACATGTATGGGAAGTCTATACCAGAGTATGGGGAGTCTCTGAGTCAGGAACCTATCCCTCCAGCATGTTTTGTTCATTGTGATGATAAGGTTTAGATCCCTGGAGCGTGTGGCTCTGAGAGATTGGTATTTCTTTAAGTGGAGCATGTCCAACAGCTCAGGGTTTGACATGGCCTTGTATGTTAAGCAGAGATTGCCTCTGAGTAGACGATATGCCACAGAGTATAGCTGGAGTTTTTTTAGACGGTCAGCATATGGCATCTGCTTTAGGCCTGTGGTTCTTTTAGTGAGGTATTTCTGTGGCCTTTCCAGCTGTTGCAGATGTCTTGTGAGGTACATACCAAATGGGGCATTATACTCTATAATGGGTCTAATGAGGGATGAGTACAGTGGGACAATGACCTCTTTTTTTCTGGATAAAAAGCCATTAGTGATGAGGTGTGCCACATAGAAGGATTTCCTGACTGTTGTGGCGATGTGGTTATCGAAACTGAGACCACTGTCCACTTGTGTCCCTAAGTCTCTCATCACACTTTCGATGTTTAGTGTCCTGCCACCTATGTGGTAGTTCATGGGTACATGTTTTTTTCCAAAGGGGATAACTATACATTTCTTGGCATTAAGCTTGAGCCCATGGCTCTGGCACCAGGCATCTGTTTCTGTAAGGCCCTTTTGTAGAATATCCACATCATTTGGGGATTGAATAATGGCTCCCAGTTTGCAGTCATCTGCAAACTTTTTTAGCCAGAGTCCCTTAGTGTTGGCCTGTACTTCAGACAAGTAGATGCCAAACAAGAGTGGTCCCAGGACTGAACCCTGAGGTACTCCACTTGTCACTTGTCTGGAGCTGGATTTGGAGTCTGGTACTTTTACAGTCTGGGTTCTGTCAGTAAGCCAGTTGGCAACCCATCGAGTGACGTAGGGATTTATGCCCAGTTTAGTAAGTTTATCTATGATTCCAGAGTGGGGGATGGTGTCGAAGGCCTTGGTGAGGTCCAGATAGGCTGTGTGTACTGCCTTACCCTCATCCACAGCTCTGGAGACCAATTTGAAGAAGTCAATCAGATTCAGGAGACAACATCGGCCCTTCACAAATCCAAACTGGGTGCGGTCCAGTGTTTGAAGGTTGCCAATGTCTTTGTTTATAAGTTCCATGATAATGTGTTCCATGCCTTTGCAGATCAGGCTTGTCAGACTGATGGGACGGTAGTTCCTGGGATCTAAGGTGGATCCTCCCTTGTGGAGCGGGATAACTGTAGCTGTGCGCCACTCAGTGGGCACGAAGCCTGAGGTGAGGCTATGATTAAACATGACACTTAGGTGGGGTGCAGGTTCATTTTGTAGTTCATGTAGGACACAGCCAGGGATGTCATCTGGTCCCATGGATGCTGTATTCTTAGCTTTGGAGAGTGCTGTTTCTACCTGTGTGACTGTGATTATCGGAATTTGGCAATCTTTTGGTATTGAGACAGGTATATACTTAAAGAGGCATTGTACTCTTTAATTGGCTTAATTAGAGCAGAGTACAGTGAAATGATAACTTCTTTCCACTTGCAAATGTTCTAAATATTTATCTGACTCTGTGGCATAGGAGGAAGGAGCCCTGACTAACTACAACCCAGGCATTGGGTTCAAATAACAGTCTTAACACTGGAAGGCTCAGATGGGGAGGGAGGAGCAAAGGGATGGCACTCACTCATCTCTCTCAAGGGAAGGGTATGGGGGCATGTGCCTGGGCACAGTCTCAGTCACAAAAAATCTGGAAAAAACTGATAGTCATGTCCAGCTGCTGTCTAGAAGGGGCAGGGGTTGGATCATTCAATTACATGCTAGTGAAGGTGGCCACATACATTATTAATTCATTTGCATGTCACCACCTTGGATGTTACAGCATTTTCAGGATAACTGCTAATATGACTGCTTCACTCCTTGTTGTCCCAATTGTTATTACAGGAATGAATGAGCCATAAAGAAATGCAGATTGGTAGATTGATTAACTGTGTAGTGGACGTCATGGATTTAATCATTTCCAATATTTTCATTTTATAGGAAGCTAAATATTTTTGCAGATTAAAGGAGTAGCTATGGGGGCCAATTGTGTTACTATCTACTTGAATTTTGTGATACATAGTTGGGAAAAGAAATGCATTTTAGGTTCAGATTATCAACATCGGTGGCATTTATATCTGCATTAATTGGATGACATTTTTATTTTATGGAACAATTAAACTAATATGGTAGACGAATGTATTTCTTACATTAACAACATAGCGGCTTCTCTTAAATTTACTCACAGTCTTTCCTTTGACACTATTGATTACTTTGATGTTACCTTTTCTAAGGATGGCATTAAAAAGTGTTTTGATTCTAAGGTTTATAGAAAATTCACTTTTTCAAACAGTTATTTGGACTTTCGCAGTTGTCACCCTTTGTACTATAAAAAGAACATCATCAAAGGGCAATTAGTCAGGATAGCAAGAATGTGCTCAAATTTCGAAAATTTTATTTTTGAAGTGGAAAAGGTATTTATTATGTTTCAGGATAGAAGCTACCCTTTTGAATTTTAGGGAGGATATGTGATGAAGTGATGAATGAATGTGGTACAAAATATATACCACTCTTAGGAGTAAAAACTATATTCACACATCAAAACACATTACATAAAATTCAAAACAAAAATGCTTTTTTGAATTATCTGCTGGTCACATTTAACTCTTGTTCATTGTTAATAACAACTGAAGTATTTTGAAAATCAAGAGGTATTTAAGAACTTGGGTGATGTACCAAATTTTGCGTATAAGACAGGTATGAATTGTAAAATTTATTTGAACACCCAATCACCAATTATTTAGGTACACGTTTTAAAGGTACTAAAAAATGTGGAGCCTGCAATTGGTGCCCCCACGGCTATGGAACAAGATGCTATCAACTTTTACATTTTCACCAAGCTTCTGCAAACTGTGTTTCAAGAGAGATTATGAATATTGCACTATGCAATGGATTCTCAAAATATTATATTGGGAAAACTGAAAGGCAGTTCAGAAAAAAATAATTTACGAACACATTTACGCTATTTCAAAGAATAGTGTCAATAATGCCTTGTATAAACATACACTGGTATATAATTCTTCAAAACTCAGTTACGGGTTGCTGGAAGTCGTCCCTTATGATGTACGGGGTGGGGTCTTGGGAAATGAAAATAGAATATAAAGAACTGGTCTGGCAGTTACATTTGAATGCTTGTAACGACTTAGGATAAATTATCAGTTTTCTATTGTCTCAGTAAATTATAATTTTAAGATATTTTATTTTTTAAGGTATTTGAATATAAAAACATGTTTTCAGTATAAAAGAGTTTTGGGTTAATGGAAATTTTTATTATAATGCCTTTTTAAATAAGATTATTAGCAATTGTTTTATTGGATAAAATTTTGTATTGGTTAAAAGGGCATGTAATGATGCAAGGTATTGTTGACTATGGCAGGAGAAGTAGGCCAGCACAGCTAGCTGGAATTTACAAAAGAATTATATGTTACTTGAATATCAAACTGATTTGTATAGATGCTTATGTTGATAATGGATTAGTAAAGTTGATTGTGTTAAAAATGTACCAACAGTGGGTCCTGACTATATTGTAACCGAATTAAAGATACATATTTTATATATATATATATATATATATATATATATATATATATATATATATATATATATATATATACATACACACATATATATGTTAACAGAAAATACTGGAAGAGAAGAGATTAATCTCAATCCACCTGATTTTCTGACAAATAGTAAGAAAATTAAATTACTAGGCCTAACTTATCTCACAGTTTTGAATGCAGCCAGAGATCTATTAAGTTAATCAGGGAAAGCAGGCAAAGATATCGGCACATGATTATGACAAGCTGATGAAGAACCAGTTGGCACAGGTGTGTGAAGCCAAATGACTGGTGTATGCCAACCTGACTAAAGAGAAAATGATTCCAGCCTTAGTCACAGCTCAGACCAGCAACCAGGACGATAACCAGTCTGGTGATGGGAATTTGCAGCCCTCAGAAACATGACAGTTCACCTTTTCCTCAGAGGATTTAAAAACCTGTATGGAGTTAAAGAGACTTGAACTGGAGACCAAACATTTGGAATTAGAATCAGCAGAGAGACTGTGGCATTTGGAGACTGAAGAAAATGAGAGACTGTGGCATTTGGAGGCTGAAGAAAATGAGAAGCAGGGTCAACATGAGAGGGAGATGTTGATTCTTCATCAGGGTCATGGAGGTAATGGGGAAGGGAATAACCAAACCCCAGAAGCAATAAAGGTCTGTAAATGTCTTACACAATTTAAAGATGGTAATAATTTTCATAGTTTTATTCATATATATGAAAGAGTGTGTAAACAGTATAATGTTGTCCAAGGGCTCTGGATATGGTTTCTCACCACCTTATTCCATGGTAAAGTTGTAACTGCTGTTTCTGAATTGTCCGATAGTGATTGTTTAAACAATGAAAAAGTAAAGAAATATTTACTTGAATATTTTAAGTTAACACCTGAAGTTTATAAAAAAAGTTTCATGAGCATAGATATGAAGTAGATGAAAGTAGGTCTGATTATATTGCTGAGTTAATCACTTACTTTTGAAGGACTGTCAGACCTTTTTGTGAGGGAATAAACCCTTAGTGCTTTGCCTGAGGATATGAGAATCTGGTTGGAGAACCAAGAATGTAACTATGCAGATGAGTTGGGGAAAAAGGGGGGTCTCTACTTAGCAAGCAGGGCATTACTGCTCAGGAAAGGGATACCCAGTGCTGCACATGGAAATAAGGGAACCCATGATGGGCAGCCTAAACTACCCCAAGAGAGTTCACCAGTAACAGGAGAAGCCAGTAGTTCAGGCACATGGCCAAGATCAAGGATTCAATATTTTAACTGTATCCAGTGGGGCCATGTATCATACAGATGTCCATGGATACAAGGTGGGGAACCAAAGGTGGGGTAGCCAGCAGTTGGGAATAACAGTATGCCAGTGGTAAGTTGTCAGAAGACAAAAGAGGCACCGAACTATCACAAGAGGTTATATCTTATCTTAGTGGATGGAAAACAGGCCACTGCTAAGAGAGACACAGCCTCTGACATAAGCATTGTGAAATATGTAGTTGTTAAAGAGGAACAGTACTTGCTTGGATAGTCCACTCCAGTCAGAGCTTTAGGAGTTACCCCATTCCAAATGCCTTTGGCCAGGGTTCAGCTTGACTGGGAGGGTGGAAAAGGAAGCAAGCAAATAGGTGTGTTTGAGGATACCCCTGCAGATGTCCTGATAGGGAATAATTCTGATAATGCAGTACCTTGTGTGCATGCAGTTACATGCAGTCAGGTTTGAAGACAGACATGTGGGTCTGGTTGCCTGGGGGAGACCCAGACAGACACCACACCTGAAGCCAGGGCTGGTGAAATGGCTATTTCAGGGAGGGAGTTAAGCTGTAGTAGTGTGCATGAAGGTGAGCCACAGATGCTTGTAAGTACTAATTTTCCCTTGGACAGAGTGACTGCAAGGGCAGAGGTGAATGGTAGTACCCAGGCTGACAGTGAGGCACCTCTGTCAGAGGATACCAGACTTCCTGTGGAAGGAGAACTGGGAAGAGTCACAAAAGTAGAGCGGAGTCAGACCCTACTTTACAAAGCTTGAGGGAGGTAGATAAAGAGGAACCTTTTTCCCAAGGAAAGGGGGAATCTGTATACTGAAACAAAGGGTTACTGTACAGACAGTGGACCCCTGAGGGAGGGCTAGAGGGCGAGGTAATATAGCACTTGGTAGTGCCTAGAGCCTACCATCTGCCACTTCTAGCTATAGAACATGACATTCCTTTTGCAGATCATATGGGCATAAAGTATATCAAGATACATATTATGCAGAACTTTTATTGGCCTGGGATTGCAAGGGATGTAACAGGGTACTGCAGGACCTGTGAGCAGTGCCAAAAAGTAGGCAAGGCAGAGGGTCAAGGCTCCTTTGATGCCTTTGCCTGTGACTGAGGAGCCATTTCAGAGGTACCTATGGATATTTTGGGGCCTCTGAGTACCCCAAGTTCCACAGGGAAGAAGTATATCCTGGTGGTATTAGATTATGCTACTTGATGCCCTGAGGCAGTGGCTCTGTCCACCATCGACGCAGAGAAGGTGGCAAATGCTTTGTTAGAGATTTTCAGCAGGGTATGTTTCCTGAGAGAAATCCTGACTGACAGAGGTGCCAATTTCATGTCAGACCTGCTGGCTTGTCTGTGGAAGTGCTGTGGGGTGAAGCAGCTAAAAAACACACCTTACCACCCTCAAAGTAATGGTCTTGTGGAGAGGTTAAACTCTACACTAAAGACCATACTACAGGCATTTGCAGACCAGTTTAGGAGAAAGCGGGGCAAATATTTGCCACATCTGCTGTTTGCATACCGAGAGCTATCCCAGGAATCCACAGGTTTTTCTCCTTTCAAGTTGCTGTATGGGCATAGGGTGAGGGACCTTTAGATTTGATTTGTGATGAGTGAGATGGTAAGTGTGAATCCTACAAGGAGTCTGTTGTAGCATATGTCCTACACATCAGGACAAGGCTTAGGGAGCTCATGGCCATGCCCTGGGAGAACTTGGCAGGAGTCCAACAGCAGAAAAAGGTCTGGTATGACAGGAATGGTTGAGTCCGAGAGTATGCTGTGGGACAGCAGGTGATGGTTCTCATTCCTGTCAGACACAATAAGCTGCAGGCAGCTTGGGAGGGACCCATCAAAGTGGTAAAGAAAATCAGTGATGTTAACTACATGGTAAAACTGCTAGGCAGGATGCAGTGGCACAAATTGTACCATGTAAAAATGATGAAGCTTTACCATGATAAGGAGACCCTGGTGCTGAGTATTTGCAGTGGATGGCAGGAGGCTTCTG